>NW_027137624.1:600000-897149 GCF_001692895.1 Cenococcum geophilum 1.58 | reverse complement strand
CTAAATTNNNATATCTTAAAAACNANNNAACTAATTACTATNTAACTTTAATAGANGCTNTANNNCNTATATAAAAGTCTAAATCTAANTTATTAGAATTTATTANTAAGTGGTTNTTAAGATGTTAAAGTATAANTTTTCTAATTTTTGGTGAGTTTTTAAAGTGGCCCACATGCTCGGGTGGCCCGCTTGCTCGTGAACTACGTTAGCTCTCACGCGGAGTAATAAGTGGCCGATTCAGGCACGGATCTCAAGCCCCAAACAAAGACATATTAATACTCAAAATATAATAGGGCAGATAGTAGTGTATAGGGTTAAGCTCGAGATTTACGAGATTTAGGTGTTTTAGGTGCTTTAGGCATATTGATGTCGGTTTTGACCTAACAAAATGGGCGTTGTTTTGGGTAAATAAAGACAGGCACGGGCCTTAAGGTCTGTGCCTGAATCGGCCACTTATTACTCCGCGTGAGAGGTTAGCACAACTGTTTATAGAGACAATTAGACTTTCTAGTATATTAGTGCTGCCCGTTAGTAGAGCTTTGGAGCTCCGTATAGGGCCTTAAGTAGAGCTTCGAGCGGAGCTTCGAATAGAGCTTTAAGCAGGGCTTGGTTAGAGCTTCGAGCAGAGCTTCGAGCAGAGCTTTAATAGAGCCTCGAGTAGAGCCTTGATAAAGCTGTGAGTAGAGTCCTATGTAGAGCCTGGTGTAGAGCCTCATGTAGAGCTTTGATAGAGCTTCTCTATATAGAGCCTATATTTAGGCTTGTTTTTGAAGGCCTTGTAAACATCTTTGTATAGAGGTTTGTGCAGGCGTTTGTGCAGGCGTTTGTGCAGACGTTCGTGCAGACGTTCGTGCAGACGTTTGTAGAGATGATGGTGGAGACGTTCGTACGAACGATTGTATAGGCGATTGTAGAGCCGTTCATAGAGACGTTGATGCAGACGATTATAAGACTTCCTAGTATACTAGTGCCGCGTGTTAGTAGAGCTTTGGAGCTCTAGATAGGGCTTTGAGCAGAGCTTCAAGCAGAGCTTCGTGCAGAGATTTTACAGAGCTTTAGTAGAGCTCCGTGCAGAGCTCCGTGCAGAGCTCCGTGCACGGCTCCCCCATCTGGCTTCTTCCAGACCAAAAAATCAGCCGCCAACAGCATCATCCAAGTGGCGTGTTCGCGAGAAAGACAAGGTTGGTGGAAGAAAATTCCCGCACTCCAGCACAAATCCGGCCGCCTTGGCTCCCTCACGCCAAGAAGTGGGCAGGGAACATGCTCAAGCATCACCCCAGGCCGGTAAAGGCGTCGCCGACGCGAGTCCCCCTTTTCCCCATGCACGTAAACGGCGCAGTCAGCAGCCTCTAGGCAGGAACACCCCCCCCCCCAACAGCACGCACAACAAAACCTAGGTGGCCATGTAAGTCAGATCTGAGCAAACGACGCATGATGCGCGAGATAGAGTGGCAGGGCGAGGAGGAGGGGCATGTAGAGGTGCTGACGGGGCACCGGCCAGGAGAATGGATAGAATGGAAGGCCAGCTAGCTCCACAGACTACAAGGCGGATATATCCAAAAGTTTCTTTTCTTTGTTTCCCCCTCCCTCTCCCAAAATGTTCAGGAGTCCGTGACAATGTACAAGCTAGCGGAGGGGAGCACTCCACAGCCCAGCTCTCTCCGCTCACACCACCACCTTTCCAATACCGGCACCGAGGGTAACTACCGTTCGAGTAAAATAATAGCGTATCCACGCCATCTTGACCAAACAAATGAGAGAAAAACGAAAGCATATTGCGAGGAACCAAACGTGTACTAGTAAAATACAAAAAATTACTCAATTAAGCATGCTCCTTATCCAATACCTCCGACACGCCCTCGCCGCCGCGCAGCACGACTTGCGTCTTCGCCAGGGAAGTCTTGACGGGCGTCCTGCTGCGGAAGATCTCTGACAGCTCCTCGAGCGTCCGCCGCCTTGTCTCGACGTAGAAGAAGTAGATGAAGGCGAACTCGAAGATGTCCCAGAAGATGAACAGGAAGTAGTACTTCCAGCCGGCCCCGGAGAACGCGATGCCGGTGACGAAGGTGTTGTAGAAACCGGCGATGTTGACCCAGAAGTTGTAGAAGGCCATGCCCTTGGCTCGTGACTCGTAGCGCAGACATTCGACGGGGTACAACTGCTGCAGGGGAGTGTAGCCGGCTGAGAAGACGAAGCCGAAGATGAAAATGAGCGCGATGACGGTTTTGGCTTGGCCAGGCTTCTTGATCAGAGGCGTACCGCTGTCATCGGTGAGGGGCTTGCCATCGGGGCCGTTTCTTAGGTTAGTGGCATCAAGTGCACAGACGAGAATGAAAATGAAAACGACAATCCCAGTGGAGACGAGGAGTTGCGGGCGACGGCCCCATTTGTCGGTGTAGATAGCTCCGAAGATAGCGCCAGCGAAGGAGACAACGTTTTGGAGACCATTGAGAAGGAGACGAGTCCTATTTTTGGTGATACCAGCACCCTGAAGCATAGCGGGATAGTAGTATGATACTGGGCCATTTCCAGACCACTATGAGTTTTGTCAGTATTGTGAAACTGGGAAATGAAATACTATGAGAAATATACCTGGCCGAAGAAACCCATGGAGAGAACAAGCATTGTTCGATAGCGTTGCTCGCGGCTGTTGAAAAGCTCACGGTAATCCCACCAGCGCTTGTCAGACCCCGTAACGGAAATGTCTTCGACCATTTCCTTGTATTCAAGCTGCACGATTGGAGAGTCTCGGCTACCCTCACCGTGATACTTGGCCTGGAGAAATTATTAGCGTCTGGAAAACTTCCTGGCTAGCGAAGGTGCTTTACCATGATGTCGAGCGCTTCTTCGTGGCGGTTATTGGCAATGAGCCAACGAGGGGTTTCAGGCAGGAATGGGGAAGAAAAGAGGACAATGCCAGAAAAGACCATTTGGAGCCAGACTGGGATTCTCCAGGCAATCGTGCCTTTCATACTTGAAGTTCCATATGGGACGAAAGTGCCAGGAATACCACCAACAAACCAGAAAGTGTTGAAGATACCGGTCAGCACACCACGCCATGCTGGGTGAGCCATCTCGGAGGCGTAGGCGGGACCGGCTGTGGATGTAATGGCCACACCAAAACCGAGGATGAATCGTCCTCCCATGAAACCTGCGAGGTTGTGGCAGCTTGCCTGGACGCAAGTGCCAATGACGATAATGAGACAGCCGATAAACATTCCCCATTTACGCCCTGAGAGCTGTCAAAGACTGCAAGTTTCCTGGCTTTCTGGAATACGGAAACTCACCTCTGAAATCGGTAGCGGGGCCGGCAGCAAACGAGCCAACCAAGTTACCAATGGTATAGATGGCGTAAACAATACCTGTGCTGGGAGTACCTTCGGTGAGAGAGAAGCCGAAGTAACTACGATACTGCGGGTAGCTGTTGATAGCTCCCATCAAGGAGCCATCATAACCGTTGATGCAAGAATTGAGCGTTGCAATGAGCAAAATGCCGTAGAGCTGTCTCTGAGTGAGCGATTGCAACAGAGTTCGGGCGATTGGGAGAGTACTAACCTTGAACATTCTTCCTGTCCACGGCGACAAATTCGCCTTCATGGTGGCATCTGCCAGTGCAACATTCTGTACCTCGCGAATCTCAGTGGCCTTGTGGCCATGTTCGCGCTCGGTGTGCGAGACGTCCACTTCGGTCTTTTCTATATCCGACATGGTGTTGAAGGGTGTAGATTAGTGAGTGGTAGGGCTGGACAAGGGTGTCAGGAAAGAATGCTCAGCTGTCAGCCCGCACTGTGACAGCTGGGGACGAAGTTCATGTTATACCAGGCGGACACAGACCAGCAATTATAGGTAGTATCAACCCTGTGGGTGAGGTGCAGCAGACCGGGGTGGGAGATGGTCATACCCATGTTTGTGCTAGGGGCCTTGCTCCGAAGGAAAGTGAGCGGGAACAGGGGAGCAGGTGGGGCGCACTCGCCAGACGATGAACGGCTGAGGCCGCAGGACCAGACATGGAGAAGCTTAACGGTCGTACACCACCACCCGCATTCTCGGCTCTCAGATCTTGATGCTAATTATGCTAGTTACGCATAAGTCATCCTCCGTATCCTTCTTGAATAAAAGCTCTGCGACGCTGGACTGCCGGCGATGCTGCATACGCTGAACACACCACCAGCGTGGTGGCGAGTAACGCTGAAGCAAGACTGCGGCAAGAGGCTGGGAAAAGGGCGTGAATGACTAGGTTAGTGCGGCGCTCGCAGCTTGAATCACGCAAAACTTCGTAGAGCTTCACGATCGAGGAACGAGTATCGTGACCTTCAAGGTCTGCTGGCGGGTCGCCATCTCGGAGGCCGAGGCGGTACTGTGGAGGATGCTATGGAAGGTGTTGTGAAAGGGTTCTGGGTGCTGAGAGGGCGAGTTCCTCAGGATGCGCGCAGTCAGACGGCTTCTGGAAAACCGGGAGAAGGTTGTCTGCAGCGTTGCGCAGAGGTTTTACCACGCCTCTGGCCATTGGCCGCCACGATGTTGCGGAGCGATGGCGGCTCAAATCAGTCCGCGTCAGATCGGGCTAGCACCGTCCTCTCTCCATCAAACGAGGCTAGATTTAGGGGTCAGCCTTGTCTGGATCACCGTCTTCTCCAGCGCTGCGTCGAATCGCTCCTGGTCTAAAATACACCTGACTCTTTGTCGTTCCTGCACAATCGACATGGGCACTGACAAAGCCGCGCAGCATGCAGCGACCCACGACTCTCTCCGTTCCCACGACGTCGGTGGTGGCTTCGAAGGAGCGTCTAGTGTCCTCGTGGCTTTCGGTAAATAGGCCAATTCTCCGATGTTAGCTAGGATACACCTCGCGGCCTCTGTCGCGAGATCTCATCCAGGAATCGAAAAAGAAAGCCCAGACTAATACAAATACCAGTGCAATTACCAAGACGCTGAGCGTAAATTTTTGTTACAGGAGACGATAGGGCTTGACATCGGTAAACGGTGCCGAAATGCATTGATTGCCATTGAACACAGCACGCCGCGTCTGCATCAATATGACCTACATAAGTATGACCTACATATGTATGAATGCACATCGGGTGCTGTTCATTCGCCAGTCATCTAATTCTGCGAGTCCAGGATCCTTCCAACCGGACCGCAGGAAAGGACCACAGCTAAGAGATGTTTCCTACCAGCTACCCAGTCCGACTATTACACGAGCGAAACCTGGTGTGATGATGAAGCTGGCCAAAGATTTGGCGCAGCAGTCTCAGCCAGACTTCAAGCCACAACTCGCCTTACTCTCGTGATCCCACTCTCTGGCTTGCGTGACTGTGCTCGATTTTCCATCTCGCCATAATTGCTGGCCAATATCGAACTGCCGAACTATGCCTGTCACTCATTATGAGCCTAATCCTAGCGCCAGCCCTAGGATGGAGAGTCACGCCGCAACATGGATGGCGCTCCCCCAATACCCAAGGATTTATTTCATGCTAGGCCATATTCAGATTTCTTGCATGAAATATCCGGTTGCTCCCTAAAACGACGACCTTCCGTTCTAGATTCGTCCCTGGTATTCAAAAAACATTCTCGACTGATTCCCCTGGTCGGGATATAGATGAATTCGTCCATCTGGAACCCAGTTGGCAGGCTCGACTGGTCCCTTGCTGCCAGTAATATTGCCCTCAACTCACATGCAGTATCTCGACCATCAGAGCAGAGTCTGTGCCGCATTGAAATAACCGTTGAGGCCTAGTTGGTGCTAGACTCCTATTTTACTACTTGTCCTCTGCCCGTAGACAATTGAGCGTTTTCGCCGTTGCCTAAAACAAGTCGCTACTACGGATCTTTTCTAAAAATCTGCGGAGCCACGAAAATCCTATGGCGCTGTTAGTAGGTCCCAAGCTGTCAGAATATTGCCCTTGATTAGGGGCGCCAGTCAGTGAAACATTGCTTCGTCCGAATGTGGTTGCGGATCCCTCGAGCTGATGATCCCCGTGGAGCTGTGGCAGGTCTACTCGAGAACCACTATTCACAATCAGGTGATACGAGTACGGTATCCCTCCGCTCACCTGAATTGACGTCTTTGCTTGTTTCTTCTGCTGCTCTGTATATCTGAGCCATTCTCAAGTACTATAACAGCTCACGTTAGATGTTTTCTTTTTCCTAAAATAGGCCTATCCACTTTTGATGTCTGCAGCCACCAGTGAAACTCTAATATTATTTTTCCTTTCAACCTATCGCCTTATGCCTCTCACATAGAGGTCAGTGAAAGCGTACAGCTGTTTTGCAGAAGATTTTTAGAGTCAGCGTTGAATGATTATGTTAAGGCTTTGTTCCGCCTAGCCGCCCCTATTACTCCGAGCAACCACGAACAACAAAGCCGTCCGTTATGAAAAGACTTGGTTAAATATCACGGAATTTATATGAGACCTAGGACATCGACATCGCAAATTTCTATACCTTGTCGTTCTCATATCCTTTAAAGCAATGATTAACCACCACCGAATGCGTCCGGACTCATTGCCCACTTCAATCACTAACTTCAGGACAACCGAAGACAACTTAGAGCTAATACCAATACCAAAGCTCAGAATTGAGTTATGTGCATAAGTCCGCTGACAGAACGAATATAAATACAGGAAACACATTCGCCACCTAGCATCGACAAAATAAAAGGAGACCCTTCCCAATGACATCTTGACCACGGTCTTTCTGGAAGCCCTTATAAATCGGCCTTCAACCTACGACTTCTTAGCCCAACCTTCCTGCGCCCATATTAAGTAGAAGAGACTCCTCGGCTCGCTTATCTGAACTGAATACAACATTTCCCTCCGGGGCGGAACACTTCCACGCCCCGACTCAACGCAAGGTCATCGCGGTCTCCTACTGAGCCTTCTGCGTAGCAAAGATTTGGTAATGTTGGAATAACAGGGCCGGATGAATGAGGAGCTGAAGCGTTGTATCTAGTCCATTAGGAAATCCCGATTGTATTCACTCTAGAATCTCGCCGAAGACTGTTGGCCCTCTTTTCGTAAACACGCGTTCAAGTAGGGAAAACAATACTTTAGGCATCGTTAAATTCCACAAAGCCTCTATGGCGTGAGCTAAACCACAGCCGTCATATCAAGCATACAAAACAACCGAGAAATACGACAGCACCTGTGACACAACCAACGCCTGCATTCCACAAGCGCCAACTCCCCTAAACTTAAACTGCACCAGAAGCCATCACTCTATCATGGCATCACATTCAAAATCACAAACACTAAGTTAAGACAAAGTGTAATAATAGTCAACTGCCGTATGCACATTCAGAAGTCATGTACCTCATATCTACATCCTCCACCATCCATCCTAGGTTCGCATGTGATATCCACAGGGGTATTAATCCAACAATCCAATCCAACGCCACGCTTCCCATCCCATCCCACAAAATTACCCAAAAGTAGCTCAAAATCCCTGTTGTCCATTACCAGCATGCGAACATGAATATCATAATAGCCCGCTTCCTCCACCTATGACCAAAAAAACCTAATGATGATGTTTTGAACAGCATGGTCGTAGGGCTCGCGCCCATTGAAAACCTGTAGAATGCGGCCATCTCTTTGTCTCACGCACGACGTAGACTCGAACCGTCCGGGGTAGCCGTGACACCGATGCTATGCAACGACTTGAACTGAAAACCAAAAAATCCGGTGCAGAAGAGAAGAGAGGTCGCTTTGAACGCAGCAAAGATAAAAGCAGAATAAAAGACGGGACAAGCGGAGCCGGAAAAAAAGACGCGGAATGCCTTGCAGAACAACCACCCAAGATGTAAACCCAAATACTGAGCACTGCTCATGAAGCGAACTGCCTCTCTATTTCTCCTTCTGTAAACGGTGTCGATGTCGAAATATGTGTGTGCGAGAGAAAGAGTGTGTATCACACACTCACCGTTCTCCGCACCCCCACAACCGGCTTCTGCGCATACCCAATCAACAGCCTGAAGCTGGTCCCCCTCTTCTCACACTCGCGGATGAGCGCCTCATCCCTCCAAATACTGTTCTCGAGGATATTCCCCCCGGCCGTCCCCGGCTCGCGCGCCTCCGGCAGCACCACCGACTCATAGCAGCGCGAGTACCACCAGCGCCCGACTCTCGCCACCATCTCCGCAATGCCATCGTCCGACTCGCCGTTCGAATTCTGCGTCGTCAGGAGGTCCGAAAACGACATCTCCTTCCGCGCGCCCCGCTCGCTCGCGCCGCTCGCGCCGCCCGAGCTACCCGACGCGCTGCCACTCGCACTGCTCCCGGCGGCAGTGGCGGCCTCGACCTCATCGCCCGCGGACGGCAGACGCCCAGCAACCGGCACGCCGACGAAGCAGCGATAGCAGCCGACGAAGCCGCGGCGCCCGAGCCCGCCCATGACCTCGTCGCTGACGTTGCGCAGGCTGACGCCCGGCTCGGCCGCCTGCATCTTGACCTTCAGCCCGCGCACCGCGCGCCGCGCCCGGTTGCCCATGTTGACGAGGTCCAGGTCCAGCACGCTCATCTCGAGGTAGCCGCCGGGCCGCAGCACGCGCTTGCACTCGGCGAGGATGGTGCGGTGGACCGCGGACGACAGCGCGGGCGGGAAGCGCAGCACGGCTGTCGCGAAGAAGCCGCGCGGGAAGGGGAACGGGGAGGTTAGCGACGGGTGCGCGATGTGGCGGTGGTTGCGCAGCGTGGACCATGGCTCGGCGGCGCCGGTGGCGCAAGGCACGCTCAAGGGGCCCGGGCCCAGGTTATAGATTGTCGCCTCCGGGTAGGTCAAGGCGCAGTAGTGGGACCAGTCTGACGGACTCGTTAGTGGCTGTCGGTAGTGGTGGGGAACTGTCGCCGCGGCTTACCTTTGCCAAGCCCGTCTATCACCAGAACCCTGTCCTCTGCGGGATCCTTTAGCTCGAAATGGGCAGGACTGAACAGTACGCGTCCGAAGCTCAGCCATTTGCTTGTCATCAATGCGCCGAAGCGCAGGTTCGCCATCGAGACTAGCCCATCGTTTTGCATTTCCGCCATCTCAATCAACCTGGTGTCCCTGTAGCGGCTGCTCCCGCTTGCGGCAGACAGATTGGTGCTGTCGCGGTCTTTGTCGGATGTAGAGGCGAGAGTGGCCTTGGATTGTCTAGCGCTCATGTTGAGGGAGGCTGGTAGGCTGGATCGCGTTGAACTGGGGCGTGTTGCTGGGCCGGATCCAGAGGATGTGCGTTTGGGTGATGGAAGGCTGAGGCGGCCGGTTACAGGGTCGACGACGCTGAGGTTGCGCTCTCCGTAGCTGGCCAAAAACTCAGACATGGAAGTAGGCGTCGTGGGCGTCTGTGCCGAATGAAGGACAGCGAGGAGACGGGAGCGGCGGAGATGGAGTGACGTCGTTGCTGGGCCGGTTGATGAGCCAACCGAATTAGAGGAGGTGTGAGAACGTTTGGGCTCGTTCTGAAGGGAGAGTGGCTCAGGCGGTGGCTGTCGTTGGGATTTTCCTTCGTTGGCTCCTAGACCGGCATAATGGAACGGTGTGCCTTGAGATGGTTCTGTAGAAGTAACTTTGGCAGGTTTACTAGGCGAGAGCACCTCATCGATCAGATCATCGTACTCATTCCACACTTCATCCTCGGATTGAGGAGCGCCTGGTTCAGGGATGATGGCTGTGCCGGTCGTTGTTGGAAAACTCCAAATACCCGAACTGCTAGAGTATGACAACTCAGAATCCTTTCGTGGAGGGAATCTAAAAAACTCAGTAGTATTCAGGGACTCGTCGGCGCTGGGGCTGATGGTAGCAATGGCGGTTCCATGAGACAGCGTATTCAACCCTTGAAGGACAGGGAATGGCTCAGGTGGTCTAGCGGTAGCAAGCAATGAAATCGTTGAATCAATCGAAGTGCGAGACGGCACAACAGGGCGAGGCTGATCAGGAACAAAGGGCCGAGAGAACGATTGGGATGGCGGCTTTCGGTCTCGGTCTCTCCTGGATACTACCATGGGAATGCGACCAACTTGAGGCAGACGACTTGGCCTGGGTGGCGGAAAAGAGGGAGGTGGAGCTGGTGGAGAGAGGGTTTGTGGGAAGGTAAATGCCTGTGGTAAGAACGATGCTCCCGGTAGGCTTGCATTTGTCTGAAGATCTAGTTGCGGTGAAGGGTTCGGTGAGGCTTTTGGTGATGGGGATCTGGGAGACAATACATTATCATTAAGTGGCGACTGTGTCTCCATAAATTGGTCTCTCCGTAATATGACCTTTGGAGAAGCAGGTCTACCCGGTTGTGCAAATTCAGATGAGAAGGATGGTGGGGACGGTAGTAGCATGGACTGCACGTGCTCCTTGGTTCGCTCCTTGGGTGCTTCCGAATCATAAGATTCGGACGCAATCGGTTCTTCCGGGGTGCTGTCAGCTTCTTGCATTATTTGCTCCAAATCCTCCAGATCAATGTTGTTTGGTGCATCCATTAGGGCGTAATGAGCCACAGATCGAGAGGTAGGCGGCCGCGTTACAGCCGCGGGGACTTCTACGGCAGGCGCCTCGACCTTGGGCGACGCCTGGGCTCGTTGGAAGAAGTTCCATTTTCTTGAGGGCTTTGGCTGTGCTGCTGCTTTCTTTGACCTCAGCCAATTTCCTTCCTTGCCTTCCGAAATGTCATCAGTGCGAGAACGACTATTTGTGGATTCAGCGATTGAATGCTGGTTAGAAACGGCGCTATCCAATGCCTTCACAGAAGTTGTCTCCGTAGTATTGATGGGTGAAGGGACCTTCGCAAGTGCCCCGCCGTCCATATTGCCTGATCTTCGTGAAGTCCTCCTGGCAGCAAGCGACGGAAGGAAAGAACGCTTCCCATCATCCTCGCTATCTGATGGTCTCCGTGGACCTAGTGCCATTCTCTTCCTGGGAGATCCATTGCGAACAGGATCCGACATGGCGGATGGGAGTAATGTTGGTCTGCCAAGCTCTATGCCCGTCCGTGATGATTGGTCTTGTTTTCGTCCGTTCGGTGCCATTCTAATCTCAGTGCTGGGTCGCTCACAAACCAAGTCAAAGCTACTGCCACTTCTCATTGGTTCTGGACTCCTGGAAAGCTCCGAGCTACCTGTGCCACGAATGACAACAGGAGTGAGCCTTTCGAGGAAGAAACCATCCATCTCAGCGCTGGTTGTGCTTGTGATACTACTCTTACGACTCGAAGGCGTGCGGTTTAGGCTTTCGTTGGTGGTACCACCACTTGCGGAACGGCCGATACTTCCTCCACTTGTTGAGCTCCCGCTGCGACCTCTGACTGCGTACTTGCCATAACCCTCGTGACCTGTACCTGCCGTCGGACCCTTTCTCCGCAGTCCCCCGTCAGATTTAGAAGAAGCGTTTGGATCAGTCCTTGCTCGTCGCGAGAAGAAACCAAACTTAGAGGTCTTGTTTGGACTCGGCGCAGGTGTAGGCAGTGTCTTGGCCCTTTTCTTTTCCGTATCGCTCTGAACCTCAGGAGTCGGTCCTCTTGTTGGGACACGAGAGATGACTGGAAATCCTGACGGAAGACTGGGGTTTGGCGATGGGTTTCGTGAAGGAGCTTTTGGGGGCATTCCAAAACGGCTCTTCCCACTCGGTACATAAGTAGCAACCCCCGTCCTCGATTCTGAGGAGCTCGTTCTCTTGTGAGGCGAAGGGAAGCTCGTCATGTTACTTTGGATAATGGGCGAAGGCTCGCGGAGACCCACGATTTCAGATGCTCCATCTCTGCTTGGCCTTACTGGTCTTCGAACTATTAACTTCTGTGGTTGCGATGGGTCTGCTAAATGAGCTAGTTCTGGCGGTGCTTGGCTTTCTGGAATATGCTTTGGTGACGGAGGTGAGGGATGAAGCTCAATTGAGGTCTGAGGCTGAGACACATCGCCCTGGGGATGTGATATAGTAAAATACATTGAAGATATTTGTGGTGGAGGACTTGGTGGTGGAGCAGGTAAGCGTGAAGTTGGTGTCTTGTCTTTCTGCCTTCCTGTTTCTACTCGAATCGTGGACGCGGACGAGGATGATGTTGAAGATTCCCGGACTGATGAAAGACCGTGCTGCTCCCGTAAGCTTGAATTCTCGTCTATCTTCCGCCGGGTAACGGGCGGCCTGCCTTGCATAGGGCTTGCCTGCCTCAGTCGGGAAGGGGCTTTTGTAGTCAAAGCAAGGCCAGGAGAGTGCGAGGACATTGAGGTGGGAGTTGAGGTAACACTGAAAGGCCCGGGAGATTCGGAATACCTTGTTGAAGGGCTCGCTGACAGCCCATACTGTGGCGTAGGAGGTGGCAAATTCTCCGTAGCCAGTAGAGGTGGTGCTTCATACCTATGAAACCGGACCTCTAGTGGCTCTGCTTCCACCTCTGAATGAACTAGAATGGAGGAGGATGGTGGCAGAGATATTCCTAGGACAGTTTCTGAGTACGGATCTCTGTGTCCTCCTAGCATCACCTTCATTGGTTGTGCTTCCTCTTGAGATGATACTGAGCCAGTCCTTGTGCGTGAGGCTCGCCTCCCACTGCCAACTCCAATAGATGAAGGTTTCCTCCTCAACAGGTTCGACCTTGGGCTATCGATTGTAGAGGCGGAAGATCCGGAGACAAGGGAAGGGGTCCGAGTGTTGGCTGCGACCTCAAATCTAGGGAGACGAGATGAAGCAGGTTGTGGTATTGATCTGGGAATCGACATCCCCGGTTGACCATGAGGTATAAGCGTACTCTGCTTTGAGACTCCCCGCCGGGGACTTTCAGTTATTGACCTCGCCACGGGTGCTCGCTGATTATTGACCCCACCGCTGGGGTATACCTGCTCATCTCTAGTGTGATTTTTCTTTTGTAATTTTGACGGGTTCGGAGTCGGGATTTGCGAATTTGTGGACGTTGGAGTGAAACGTTGCGGTAGTCGAGTAGATGGAGCGCGCTGAGTGTACGGCGTTTGACTCTCCGATCTCTTTGGAGGGATGAATTGTGATTTATAGGATGCCATATCGGGTACTCGCTTCGTGCGACCCTTCTGTATACAAGGGAAGCCGGCTGACCTGGGCCTGTAATACGGAAGCCTGTGTGCGCGGAGTAACTCATGAAGGCATGTGGTCCAAATGCTGTGCGAGCTAGCTAGAAAGTAAGTCAGCAAACCCCATAGCGAGAGGGTAGCCAATGCAGTGAAATAGTACCTGGGGTGCTGTCAGCGAAGGTCAGCTAAGGCAGAATCCGCCAGCAGTTGCCGTAGTTGCTCGTGATGAGGCTTCGGGGGTGGCGAAATTGTAGGTGCTGCTAGGCGGAGGCAGTAATACAACCTTTTGCACTTGGTTATATGCGCATGCCAAATACTGCAGAGACCGGCTGGCGTTTGGAAACGTCCAACTGGTGGGCGGCGCCACCGGGTGTGCCGACGAAGCGAAGAGGTGTTGGCGAAATGTGGCTCAGCACGCTTGCTCCCTTCGAGGGGAGACCTTGATGCACAACGCAGCGAGAAACAGTTTTTAGAATGCAGATGGTCGGTTTAAGGTGGTCCCAGCGCGGGGACGACCAGTCGCAAGTGACCTACAAACTATGGAGACGAGGGACTGGGGCCGCGGGTTTCCGTTCTTAGTCGAATCCGTCGAATTTCTAGGGCTCCTTCGATGCAACGGCGAAATCGGGGGGCCGAGCACTTGGTTGGATTCTGTTGAACGGCAGGGTGACTCTGGCGTGAGACTCTGGAGTCAGGAACGGAAGTCGATATGTATACAGGGCGCGACCTGGCAAAACAACGCCGGAGTATATGCGCCTCCAGAACGATCAACACGCCATCAATGCTGTTAGGAGCTGGGCTGAACCGGCAGGAGATTTCCGCCATGAACGGCGCTTGCGCCTGAGTGGGCGCGTGGAGGCTTGTTGAAAAAAAAAAAAGGTCGAAACCGGCATCAGGAGCAGCGGCCAGTGAAGGGTTGGCATTGCGAAGGTGTAAGATCATTCGCAGGAGGTGGTGCAGTGGAGCGGGCGAGAAGAGCCCATGCACTAGGGAGCTTCCGCCATTCGTGGAGGGGCTGCCGTGGGATGGAGTTGGGCATGATCAGACGAAGGCCCGGGGTGCTGAGCGAGCGTCGTTAGCCGTTGGCTTGGGCTGCTTTCGCCCACAATCTTCATGCTCTCTGGCCGATCCACTGCCGCACGCCCAGCGCTGGAACTGTTTCGACGAAAAAGGTGGCCTTGTTCCCCAGAGCTGACTACACCGGCCAGCGAGTCACCATTAAGCAGCGCGTGCAGATAGCACGGGACCACGCTGCTGAGAAAAGCCACCTATACTTCAAACGACCTGAATAGACTCCTATTCCAGCAGCGCAGATAACCCTCACTCATGCCTGATTGGGGGGTCATAGCGAGAGCAGTCCATGATAGGTCATATGCATCCCTCCATAAACGGAAGAGGTGGTGTTTCGAGCCCCTCAAAGCATGGGCGAATCCTAGCGCGGCTTTTCAATTAGAACGCGTTTGGTTTTGCAGTATCGAGTCCCTCGGCAGGAAAGAGGAGTTATGCCTCAATTCGCGTCTACCGCATTAGTGAGGCCAAGTGACCCTCAAGTGATCCTTGTATGTGCTGCAGTCCATATTCCGAGACTGCTTCTGACCCTCTCGTTGTAGAGGGATCGTTAGACTTGTCGTCATTGTACTTGTAAGGTTGCGAGAGAGCCACAGCCGTCAAACCGGAAACCCCGTCCCAGGAAAAGCTGAAAGGTGGCTAAGTGCGTCGCTAGTTGCATCAAGTTGAGGCTGAGCTTCGATCGGCACAGGCCACACTTGACAACACATCAAAGGCGAACTCGTTTTGCCTGCGCACTCTCCGAGAACAGAGATTTTCTCAAGAACAGAATCCGTTCAAAATACATCCCCATGAACATTAATTTCCAGGAGTGCGAAAGTGTCATCGGTCCGGTTTTCGGGGGCCCAGGCATTACGGAAAGCCACTTTTGGTCAGTCGACCTCTTTAGCCTGTCATTCGTCTCCTTCAGCGTGCTAATTGCGGCCCCTAGTGCTCTCACCTTGACTATTGGGTATACGACACTTGCGGCGCTCCTTAGCCCGCATATGAATTCAGTCATGTGATTCTAAAGTGGTGTGCGAGAATTTTCGGACATTGTCTCAAGTTGGTCTAAGCAAAGTGCTGTTTTTCTTCTACTTGGAATCCTACTCCGCTAGATCCTTACCTCAGCAGTGGCGAATTTGTAAAATTCATTTAAAAATACCGTTAATCGGATGCGAAGAGGCTGAAAGTGGAATCCACATCGTCGTTGCTCTGCAAGTGCGGTTTAAATCAAGCTTGGGGTATGACCTAGAGGTTGTTGAAGAGCTTCCACAAACTTCACTTCAAGAAATTTCTCGGAAAAAATATTGCAATAAGCCACGTTAAGTTATCTGGGCGTACATCGGAGACTCAACTGGAAAAGAGAGTCAATGGTGGGAACCGATAAGACGGCCTGTGTTGTAAGCTTTGGAGTATGCATTTAGGAAATTTACGAATTTTGCAACGTTTTAATTCGTCGTTTTTAGTTTGCCTTATTCCGAAAAAATCCAAAAACAAACAAATTGATAATGGCATCAAAGTGGTGCGTCGCGGGGCCAGAGTGGCTTAACAGGGGTTTCACACCCCTGATTTTATAAATCTCCAATAAGCGTGCGACTTTGCTCTTTCACGATATTACTCGCTGACCATGTAACATTTGGGCGGTTGGACTTCCCATACACTGCTTATCGTACAAGGTTCAAGCTTCTCCTGACACTTGACATTTTCTCCGAAAATGGTGGCATCTGGGGTAGAAGAGCGCCGAACTTGACATGTCGCATCTTGGGCCGCGGAGGGGTTGTGACGCCTATCAAGACTGCAAGAAATTGAATCATCTAAAAGGTATTGACGCAGGTCATCCTTCGAATCACGCACTAAGAAAACTGCGCATCACCCAGAATCACGGGGATTGGCACCGTGAAAGGGAACATCTGCAGGTCCATGCTCTGATACATACATGAGGTTCCGGATGCTCTAGAGGTGGAATCACCTCCGAAGTACCTCAATAAGGTATCGTATCTCCGCACTTCTCTCTAGGAGCAACAATTCCCGGGTCTCGATCTCTGGGTGAGACGCCTTGTGGGTACGCCGTGCCGCCGTGTCTCAAGACGTTGAACGACCCGCTCGAACTAAAACTTTAAGGTTCTCAGGCAATGCGATCCGAGTTGGACTGCGGGTGGGCGAAGGAAAAGGCGGCACGGCACGGCCTGCTGTTGATGTAACTGCGAATCACGGTAACAGCCAGCCTTCCGATGGGAGGTGCCGTAGTGGGGTGCGGGCCGCTGTTTGCCCAAGTCGCAGAGTAAACCATTTTTGAGTTGGCCGGATTAGTCTTCTATACAAGGTTTGTTATTCGACAACATGTATTGTTGAAGAGCATCATCAAAGCTTGGATCAGACCGTCGCTACTGCGCAGATTCGTAATGCATACATGAAGCACTTCTAAGAGCCCTCCGGGGGAGATACCTTTCTTGGGAATGCTACGCATGAATTGAAGATGCCACGAGCGCTTAGATGTAACTGATGCTGGCTTGGTAATGACCTTGTGAAACCAACTTTGATGAAGAGACAGTGGTATGACATCAGTCAATGAAAAAACAATTATAGGGGATACGTGAAACGAAATTCGAGAAGGAAAACTGGCGTTCGTGAATATTTGCGGCGGTTAGGGATAAGAGAAATGAGCTCCAATTCTTGTGTGACCTCACTTTTAGTTGACCACTCTAGCCTCAGCCAGCCTCAGCAAGGCAAACGCCCACGCCTGATGTCTCCTGAGGCAGAAGAACGCATCCGCTTAGAGTTGAACACACTGTATGCCCTACAAACGGTCTACAGGCGCCATTTTGGCCCCATATAAAAGAGACGCCATCAAGAGACCAAAGGAAACTGAAAGCGGGATGCAATGGCAGTGATCGGCAGCAGGAACCTACAGCACCCTTTACTGATCTTGCACAGGCGAAGCAAGAGAATGAGTGAATGATTTAGAAGTGAATGGGAGTTACAATTGTAGTTAGTTTTACGTTTTGACGAAAGAGGAAGTGGACAAATTGTGAAAATCGCGGGTGGCTGGTCGGCTTGGCAATCACTTTCTCGCCAGCTGCGCGACGTCAACCTCTCAACCACTTCCTTTCACGTCTTCAAAGAGCCCTTTCGCTTCTTCTTCATCTATTCCCTTTGGCCATTTATTGTCAGTCCCTCCCTGGACTACCTAATTCTTCATCTACGCGACCGCAAGCCGTAGCCTGCCGACTAATACCGCCCCCTAGAGCTCCTTTCTTACGCGCGCTCGACGAACTTGAATCCACAACCACAACCTCCTTCAACCACCTACGATACCCGCGGTCGTGATCGCGAGCCCTCCAAATGGCGGATTACGCTAAAATGAAGAATGCCGAGCTCGAGGCTCTCCTCAAGTCGCGCAACCTCCCTCACACAGGCAAGAAAGCCGACATGGTTTCGCGCCTCATTGAAGCTGACAAGAAGACCACCGAGTCGCCCTCAACCACCACTGCCGCTGCTGCCGAAGACGAGATTGATTGGGACGATGATACTGATGCAACAAAGCCCGCTGCTGCCGCCGCGACCACTGAGGCAGCTGCAACTGCCATCAAGGCAGGAGGCAAGGGCCCAGTCGCAAATCCACAAGCTGTTCCGAATCAAGTTGCAGATGTTGATCCGTCCAAGACGTCAGATCTGTCAGTCAAGCCACCTGCGGAGAACAAAAGTGCGGAAGGCGAGTCTAAGGACTCAAAGTCAGAAGAAGCGAAGCCAGAAAAGCCATCTGTTGACTTCACGCGAGGGCTCGCGGCTTCTACATTGGAAGATGAGATCGAGAAACGAAAAGCGCGAGCCAGGAAATTCGGCATGCCAATTGAGGAAGACGAGACTCTGAAGAAGCTAGAACGTGCGAAGAAATTTGGTGAGACGGGTGCTCCCAGAGGATTAGATGAGGCCCTGCCAGAGCGGACCGCCGGCCGGAAGCGAGGACGTGAGGGTGGAGAGGAAGGTGGTCGTGGTGGACATAATAAGAGGGGTGGCCGAAGATTTGACGGGCGTAGAGGTGGTGACCGGAGAGCCAGAGATGGAGACAGAAAGCCCAGAGACAACAAGAGGGAGCAGGGGAAGAGCCCTAGTGGTGGAAAGGCCGGTTGGATGAACGAAACAGATAAGGCCAAGGCGGAAGCCAGGAAAGCGAAGTTCGCGACTCCAGCCGCTTCGACTTGAAACTGCTCCGGATCTTTGGAAAAGAAATTGGACCTTCTGGAATGAAGATTGTTCTCTCGAGTCATGGTTCATACAGGACGTGGTGTTGCTGGCGTTAGGACGACGGACGATTCACTGCATGTGCCGACAGCTTTTCTATCGACGATCCTCAGACCCTTTTGTTAATCAGACTTGGGATATTCCATCATACTATTTTCGAGGCAATACAATCAATTCGTGCGCGGACGTTCCCCCGTTGCTTCATCTCGTGAGATCCGAACTTGCCGTTGCATTTTTTTAGCAACCACGTTCATTTCAAAACTACTCGTTGAGCTACCTATATACCCCACATACTTGAAATTTCCGGAGTCTCTGAATACCTTCGTAATTTATTTGCGTCTCTCCATGAGTAAGATGACCCGCAACGCAAAGGCCGTAAAACTGTTCTCAGATTGACACAGAATACAGGTTATTGATTAGAATGAGCCACGGTCCGTTCAGTTGTTTTTACAATAATTTTCTACGGCGAACTTCTAAAGAACTTATGCAAAGGAGCCTTTGTAGCTTTTTGAGCTAAGCAAAGTCTTCCACAAGACTGTACTTTAATTGTTCTCAGGCTCTCTTGAACAGCCAGAAACCAATTCACAAGGATGTAACTAGGAAAACTGGCAGATCTTGATCAAAAAGCACGTCCACCGGAAGCAGTATATACAATGCAAGAAACGGAAAGGAAAAACTACGAAAATGGATGTGCCACCAGGATTATGATTCGATTGCAATCCAATCACAGGCCATATGGTCCATATTGCTATTGGCCCAGGTTTTGACCTACCAGGTCAAGCGCTCGCTGAAGGGGGCAGTATTTTGGTGTTCCAAAACGTAAGCCCAATTAGGAAGGCGGTAGTAGCCAACCGTTATAACCCTATCACCCACGTTAGCACAAGATGCGGCTGAATTCTCACGTTTTCTCGGCACATAATTTAAATTACCCAGGCTAAATACTCAGTCTTGACTTAAAAAGGCAAACACACCGATGCGTAAGTAAGCCAAGTGGGGCAACGATTTGTCCGTTCATTACCGTATTCGGCTGGTGACAACTTCTCCGCAAACCACCTTTTCGATACAGTTTTTCGGTCCCCTCATCGTCACAGAAACTCACTCTTCTTTTATTCTCACTTTATTTATTCATGTCAGCAGATAAAGCTCTTCGTGTTGTTAATGACGCTTCCAACATGTCCAATAGCACTCCGGCACTTGTTAAATCGGCTACAGAGGCTGCGCCAACTTCCTTATTGGAACCCAGAGCCGTCGAGTCTGATCCCAACAAAGCTTATAGCAAATTCAACTCACGACAAAAGGCAATCATCGTTTCAATAGCCTCAATTGTGGGTTTGTTGAGTCCACTCAGTTCAAATCTGTATACACCCGCAATTCCTACCATCGCTAGAGACTTGCATGTATCAACTGGTGCAATCAACCTCACCATCACCTCGTACCTCATTCTCCAAGGTTTAAGCCCTACCCTTTGGGGCGCCATTGGTGACAGCGTTGGGAGACGACCTCTTTACATTATTTGTCTGACCGTATACTTCGGATCTTGTCTCGGCCTCAGTTTATGCAACACATATGCGGGTGTAATCGCTCTTCGAGCTTTGCAGGCTGTCGGATCTGCTTCAACGACGGCAATCGGGGCAGGATTGATTGGTGATCTTGTCCACAGCAGCAGGCGCGGTTCGTTCATGGGGAACTACAGTGCTCTTGGAGGTGCTGGCACAGCTTTTGGGCCTGTGCTTGGAGGCCTGTTCGCTCAGTATACCGGATGGCATGGCATTTTTCTTTTCCTTCTGGGGCTCTCAGCGTCACTACTCATCATTACAATTCTTTTTGTACCAGAGACTATGCGCGCCATTGTGAGTGACGGAAGTGTAGCGTCTCCCCGATACCTCCGACCCATCTTCACCATTCTAGATGCTCCAAAAGCTCAGGCAAACGACGCACTACGGCACAACCCTATCAAAGTGGACTTCCTAGGGCCTCTACGACTACTTTTGGAGCCCGAAGTTCTCTGCTGCATCATCTTCACTGGAACTTGCTACACTGTTTGGAATATGACCATGATCGCAACCGCTCCCATTTATGCAGGAAGATACAGATTGAAAGAGATCTATATCGGACTCACGTATATCTCAAACGGTACTGGCTCCCTTGTCGGGAGTATTACCACCGGGAAAGTTCTCAATTGGGAGTATCGTCGACAACTTGCGAGAGAAAGACTTGATTCCGAAGCTCCCGTTAGTGAGGTCCGCATGATTCAACGTGCGAGGATACGACCATTGATTATCCCGACGATACTGTATCTCGTAGCGATGGTGGCCCTAGGCTGGGTAATGGAATACCAAGTGCACATTTCCGCATCAATTATCCTAGCATTCTTCGTTGGAGGTCTAGATACATGCATCCTTGCGGCATTCTGTAAGTATCTTGTTCTTTTGGACCGCTTGGTAATACTAACGGCGCATCCAGCAACTCTTGTGGTGGATCTCTTCCAACAGCAGTCATTTAGCGTCACCGCCTGCGTCAATCTATCGCGTTGTCTAATCGCTGCGGCTGGAGCCGCTACAATACAACCTCTGATTCAAGCTGTCGGTGTTGGTTGGGCTTTCACCGTGTGTGCTAGTATTGCTCTCGCCTCATGTCCCTTTGCTCTGGCTGAGCTAGCCTACGGCGACAAGTGGCGTACCAGGCGGCTTATGCGATCGGCGAATGCCTGAAAGGAAAGGAAGGAATCTTACTTTAAGAATAGAGAAATTAGCGTCTCTCCCGAATTAGGCCTTCAGCCGAAATTCATATTGCTTTCCAGGCTAACCCACTCTGAACATACCCGGTGTGAAATTTGCTTTAAAGATACCGCTAAAAATTAAAACTACTCATTTATTTCATTACTACATAGGCTCATGGCCCGTATGTTCTGATATCGATGAGCAGGTCTCTACATCTAAAGCATCGACACTCCTCGAGCAAATGCAGGGCGAACCACGTGACACACTGGCAGTGGGTTTCATCAGATATGTAGTTAAATAAAAGGTCAAAGTTTCTCAGATACTTCAACAATCGAACAATCGGAATATACGGGTGCAGATTCCGGTCAAATATCGACATCTTCCTTGATTAATACGCTAACAGGCTTCGATGCTTACGCGTAGGTATTCGTCCTCTCCCTTCCCTAGATCTTCCTCGATGTCTTTTAGAAGGTCCACAAGTTTCTGCCATCTCTGGTCGTTGCCTTTTGGTTATTATGGTGCGTCGCCCTCTATTAGGTTTATTGTGGTGTCGCGATTTTCTATACGGCGTCCACCCTTCGAGTCTACTACGACCCCCCTGTGTCGCGCAGGCTTTCCGGCTGTGCTGCATATATTAGTTCTAGGGCATAATATGCCGTAGATTTAATTGGAGATGGTTATTTCTTTATTAGAGGATTGGTGGGCGTGTTCTGCTGCTGTACGCAGACTTGCTATTAAGCAAGCAAGCCAAGCCGGAAAGCCTTAGCTTGCTGGCTTGAAACTTTTCGCACCTGAAGCTGGCTTACTTGGCTTAATAGGTCGAAACAGTCAGCTTGCTTAGCTTGCTTAAAGGCTTACTTAATTTTATAGATATTTTGGAGTAATATATAAAATTAAGCCTCCCAGCCACCAATTTAGCCAAAAAGCCCCCCTACAGCCCTAATTTATAGTTATTATAATATAAGATAGCATAGAGATAACGTAATAAGGAAGTTCGCGTGGCTAAGGATGTCTATGTAAGGCTTAGCATGGTGGTAAGGAAGGTTTCGCTAAGAAGGCTTTAGTAGAAAGATCCTACTGTTAACTCTAACGGTTAGCTACTAATTATACTAATCCCGGTAAACTTATTACCTTATCTACTAAATCCTTAAAGCCTATTCTTAAATAGCTGCGATTATACCGCAAAGCAGCAATAATATTAGGGCGAAGCTTTAAAAGACGCGGTTCTAGTAGATCACCAGCTTCACCAAACACCCGTTTATAGTCGTCGCTTATAGCCAGTATAGTTAATATATTAAGAGCCATCCATACGAGCTTCGGCTAAGTAGTTTACTAATAGGTAATTGTCTAGTAGTGTCGGCAGAGTTTTCTAAGCTTTGTATTCGTTAGACGCGTCAATAGAGCTTTAAGCCACGCGGCTGGTATATTACCTAAATAGTCCTATTTGCTCTATTTGCATACTTAGAAATATCCAAAATCGTTCATCTATAACACCAAAAATCTATCATAAACTTTAGATCTCTACTAAAATTATATATATATATTTCCTATCAAGCGGGCAAGCAAGCAAGCAAGCAGGCCCTCTTTTGGCTTGCTGGCTTGCCCAAATCAGGCCCTTCGGCTTGCTGGCTTGCTTAATTACCAATCAAGCAAGCCAAGCAAGTCTGGCTGTATGTGTCCCGCACCACGTCGCCATACGGCCAAAGAGACAGAGAGTGATCGCGAATCTATCGCGACTCTTGCGGGACCCAGCCGACCCAATATGTATACTCTTACAATATCTATATTATACGCGTAATCGAACTATATAGACCTTGTAGGCAGAAGGCCTATAATAAGCTTCTTAACTACCCGCCTTATATACCACCTTACCTAATAGCCTAAATTTACTATATATAGTATTTCCTTTGTCTTCCTCTACGTATTTTTTAGCTAGGAGATATAGTAGGGGACCTAGGTTAGGGCCCTAGGACAAGACACCTAGCTTATCCCGCTATTTCTTTAGGGTGGAAGGTTATATAGAACTAGATTTATACTGCAAGTAGGAGGACTATAGGCGATATATACACATATATAGGGTAGAAAGGGCAGGCATACAATATGGCAATCTTACGGTAATCTACAATTGAGTGGAAGTATGGTATAAATGGCAGATAGGGCAAGATAGGCAACTAGGACACTCCCTTACAGGCAGGGTTGCAAATCAATCAACGAGACTTCAATATTGAGTGCCAAGACTCAATCAATTCAACCAACTGGGGGTTCGCTGGCTTGGCAATTCAATCAATTTGGAGGCTCTGATTGAGTTGAGTTGATTGAAGAATATTGAAGCTTTGATATTATATAGAAAATATTACTAGAGTTTACATAGAGTAATGCTCTAAATCTTATTCTCCTTATTCTCGCCCACCAAAAATAGTTTACCCGAGCATCGCCCATTGTTTACTCTGTCAGGTGAGTCAACACTATGCCAAGACTTGTGATAGACCTATATTGAGAGCCAGGCAACAGGAAGGGCAATAGGAAATGATTCAGGCGTCGTTAGGTAGGTCGTCCTGCATCAGCTCTATGCCAGGAACTCGTAATAGCACGGGTTACGGTGCGTAATAGAGATATTAGGGAAAATGCTTTATTTACTATAGCCAAGCGAGAGATTCTCATAGGTTTCTTATTTCTTAGCGTATAATTAACAAACTAGATTATCCGAATATCCTTAACTTCTACTAAAAGCTCTAACTTACCACTAAATCTTACCGCCAAGTCAGCGGGCTATCAGCTAGCTGCAGTCTTATAGCTGGCTAACTGTCACAACTCTGCCAGCTCGCTGGCTGCTTACGTTATCAGCCTCTTGTCAGCGGAGCTGACAACGTCGCTATAAATTCCCTCATATCCGGAGCTCTGGAGTGCATATATCGGCTACGCCAAAAGCGTGAGAGGCTAGTGTTCCGACTGATACCGGTATATACGATGTTCCGGAACATTTCTGCCTCATTCTGGAACGAGTCGTCCTTGTTCCAGAATGAGTCGTGTATTGCTTTGATCGGCTCCATTCCGGATTACTTGCCTTATTCCAGAAAAGATCTTTAAAGGTTAGGCTAATTACTAGGTAGTATAGTAGGTAGAGGCTCGCCAACGCCCACACGCATACCATAAGTCGTGAAGTTCTTCAAAATAGATGCATTTTATGTCTTCATTTTTCTTTATTTCTAGATTTAATTGGTAAATAGTTATCGCATAGGGTCTAGAATAACCTTAAATTATACTAACTATGCCTATATAACGTTGCCAAAAGATCCACTTAATAAGTATATATTTAGTAGTTAAATAATATTTTGTAATTAAGCGTAAGGCATTTTATAGGGCTCTCGTGAGCTCCTTTATAGTGTTAATTTTGCTTAAAAATCGCCTAATTAGGCTTAGCGTAGGGGCTATCGCGAACTTTAAAATTTTATTATTAATCTTTCCTTACCTACTACCTTTATATACGACTTAATTAGATCCTTAATAATATGCGCACCTTTTCTATAAGTTTTAAATATATATTTAACTCTACTGCTAGCTTAAATCTAACACCAGTGATAGTAATATTATCCTCCGCGTCTACCTTTACGCCTACCTCCGCGCCTATACCTAATATAGCTTCCTTACCTCCTACTAATACTCCTACCGTGAATAAAGACTATAATGCTAGCTAAGCAGTTGTTTCCTTTTTAGTTATAGTAAAGCCTACCTTTACTAAGTATTTAGAAGAAACCTGGAACGCCTTAATAAAGCGCGTTATATAGGAAAAATATAATAATATTATTTCCTAGCTTACTAATCTAGGTTGTAAAGCTCTCTTATAGGCCGAACGTAACGCTAAATTAAAGGCTAAGAGCTGCTGGTTTATATAGGAATAAGGTAAAGAGTATATACGCGGCCTTTAGAGGCGGTTAATTTACTTACCTAACTATAGCTTAAAGGTTGTTCCTGAGCCAGAAATATATAATACTATTATTTAGTACTATAAGGAGCTTTACTATATAGGGCAGAAGAAGATATATAGTACGCTTGCGGCTAATTAATACGGTATACGGCTAGTGGAAGTTGTTTAGCTTCTAGAATACTGCCAGGTATATATTAAGTAAGTTTAACTTTTTATAAAATTATTAGTTGTACTAATATTCTTATAGGAGCGCTCCTAATACTGTACGGCTATTACTTAATATAATTATCTCTAGGGCTCCTTTTAATCGTATTTAGGGCGATCTTATTAATATATACAATGAGGCCGACGGTAAATATAAATAGATCCTATAGATACGCGATCACTTTAGTAAATACTATACCCTTTACCCCCTTAAGTAGAAGACCGCTGAGTAAGTTGCCGTAGCTGTGCTCTAATGGATATATTATTATATTTACCCGCGTATTTAGTAGAGCAATAATAGCTTAGAATTTAAAGGCGCCCTTTTTATACTGCTTTGGCGTTATAGAATTAAGGTAATTAATAATAATAATTCATTGCTTAACGTCCGATTTGGATCCCTATTAGGCCTACGCGGACTACTCCTTATTTACATATAGGGAGAAAACTCTATTTAAGAAAAATGAGAAAACCCCATAATCTATCTCCCCGCCTTTTAGGACTCGCCTACTTAGCGCCTATAAGTCGCCTATAGTGCTCTACTACCTTACTATTTAACCTCCTTAAGAACTACTATTACTGTAATAAGCCTACGGACGCGCTAGTATTATAAACTATTACTCTACTACTGTAGAGTTACTAGGGGGTATCTACTGCTCGCCCCCTTGCCTTCTATTATTATTTCCCTTATAACCCGGAACTAATTTAGTATATTTTAACTAATAAGCCACTAGGTAACCGCCTTAAGGCCTTTTTATATTAAGAGCAGTATATTATAGTTCTCTATGCTAGCTACTAAGAGCATTATTTCTTAATTAGTGCGTAGGGGGCATAGCAGTATTACGTGTTTTGGTATCTGTTTTAGCCAGCTATATTCGCATCTTAGGCTACCTACTAGGATACCCACCCAGTAAAGCCAATCTTTTAGTCCTATTATTCCTATTCTTAAGAGTGTTGCTATTATATTTTCTGCCTTTATTAGGCCTTCTTGGAGCCCTTAAGTATTTACCCCCTATAGCGTTAACTATACTATAGCTTAGGTTCGTCTTACCTAAGTTAGCCTCTATACCTTTAACTCCTATTTACCTCTTTAGCGTTAGTCCAACCAGTATTATATTACGGTAGATGGTTTCCTAGCATTCTTACGTATTCTACTTTAGCTCCTTTCTCTGTCTTACTATTATCTTTACTAACCTCTTACGCGTCTCCCTTCCTCCTCTATATAGGCCTAGGCCCTAAAGCGGCACTATTCTTCTTATGCTTTCTTTACCTATTTCTCTAATATCTCTTCCCTACTTTAGGGTTATTGGTTTGTTCTCCTATAGGGCACCCTAAAGTCCCTTTATAGTTTACTTAGGCGTGTCTTAATATACTTTATAACATTAGAGTTGCGTTTATTTTGCGTTCTTTATATTATAGCGGCTTTAATATATAACTATAGGGGGGGAATATTAGATTCCTTCTTAAGTAGTGCTGTGGCCGTTCGCTTATACCCGCCTGTAATACTCTAAAGGTAGGCTATTTAGACCTTTTAAAGTAGTTTAAGGAGTAATTTAGGGGGGCCCTTCTTAGTTTCTCTAATGGCCCAAATACTAGATCTATTTATTATAGTTGGCCAGACAACTGCTGTATATAGTAGGCGTGGCCTCTAGAAGTATGGACCCTATATAAAATTAACAATCCTAGATAAAGCGATAAACTATACTTAGCCTTTATAGGCCGCTTACGCCGCATATACGCTCTACTAGAGCTTACTATCTACCTATACTCCTAATACCCTTAGGCCCTAAACTAGTTAACCCCTAAAGCCTTAGATATAAATTATATACTAAAGATCTGCAGATTGGTTGCGTTTTCTTATAAAATAGATTAGCTGGTATTTCTCTAGTAAGAATTAGACTCTATAATGTTTTGCCTATTCTATATAAGTGTTATAGGCTTTCTCTAGTGTTCTATAATTTTCTATAGCTGTTGGCCCGTATATAATTAGGTTTATATCGTTAACAAAGCCTATTCCCTAGGTCGCCCCTTCCTTAAAGGAGTTAAGTAGGTTGCTTATAAAGAAAAGGAAGAGTATAGGCAAGAGGGGTAATCCTTATAGTATTCCTGTTATAACTGCAATAAGGGGGCTCTGGTATCTGCTAAAGACTAGTAATATTTCTTTCTGGTCTATAAACCCTTAGATAAATTATATAATCCATTCTAGGAAGCCCTTTGCCCTAAGGATATACAGGAGACGCTTGTAGGGTATATTATCGTAGGCACTACTAATATTTAGGCTAAGTATTAATACTATAAAGTCCTTTCGCATCGCCTATGTAGATTTAATAGTGGTAGTGAGTAGCATAAATGCTAATAGTGTTAAGCGATTCTTTCTTACCCCTATTTAGCTTTATAGTAATAGGGCGTGTTCCTCTACCATATCTACTATGCGTTCCGCTATTACCCTTTCTAAAATCTTACTAAGGGTGTTTTTTAAGGCAATAGGGCGGTAGCTTCCTAGGATTAAGTAATCTATTTTACCTTCTTTTTATAGGACAACTGTTATTATAGATCTTCTAAGTTGTAGGTAGTAGCCTATAGTAAAGCATGCTTTGGCTATATCTATAAGCCAAGGTGCTATAAGTAGCCTATAGGTTTTTAGGGCCTTATTTAGAATCCTATTTAGTTCTAGTGCTATATTATTTAAAAGGCGGCTAATAGTTCTAGCCATTTCCTCTATTATTATGTCGCTGTTGACCTATAGGCGAGTCACTAGTGTTTTGCCCGTAATATTACTAAGGTCTGCTAGAGCCGGTTAAGGGAAAAACCTTTCTATAAGGATCTTTACCTTCTTATTATTATTATTTATGGCCTATAATTCTCCTGCTCTTTATAGGGGTAGTAGGTATAGGTCTTCTACTAGGCGCCCTACCTTTTTCTTTACCTATTTTGCTATAGCCTAAAGGCCCTTATTATAGGGGAGGCTTAGGTTAAAAGTATACTTGTTTATAAACCGTCTCTAGTTATTCCTTACTTCTTTTTTTAGGGTATTCTTTAGCTAGTTTCTTATGTCTTTATATTATCTTTCGTCTTTAGGGTCGTGGCTGCTTATATATTTCCTTCTTGCTTATTATTAGCTAGTAACTAGAACTGTGTATTATATAGACCATATATATCGCGCATAGGGGCCTAGTTTTAAGATCGGGCAGTGCTCTTCTAGCCCATTTTTAATTGCTGCCTAGATCCTTTTTAGTCTTCAGTTAATTTCTTTAGGGGTGGCCAATAAGCTTTACTTGTTTGGTATTAGGTGGATTTCTTCTAAGTCTTAGAGTTGTTATTTAACTATATTAAGGAAACTGTTTGTCTTAAGCTTCCTTATTACGTATCTTTTTCTATTTAGTTACGCTTTAGTATCTAGATCTAGCTATATCTAAATAGGGATATAGTCTAGGGTAAGTGCCTATTCTTTTTTAGGGTTGCACCTTTTAAGTCTCTAGTATAGGCCTTCGTCTATAAATATAAGGTTAATTATACTTTTAGCGGTACCTTATTGCCATATAATTGCTCCTAGGGGGGTAGCTAGCTTAAGGCCCTAAATATCTATAGCTCTTAGTAGGCACTTTAACTATTAATCTACAGCAATATAGATACCCCCCTACTATAGGTAGTAGAGGTTTATGTCTCCTAGTAGGATAGACTCTATACCTTTAGTTTTTAGTAAGCTTATTACTAATATAATATTCTCTGTTTATAGGACCCCTTTAACCCTAGGGTTATATATATTAATAATTTATACCGGTCCCTTATATATTTAGATTATTATAACTATAATATCTAGGTTAACTACCTACTATAACTATAAGGATAGGCTAATAGCCTTACTAATTATAAAGTACATATATATAGCTGCTTTTGGTTTATATAGGAGCTAAAATCCTTAGGGGTAGTATATTAATTATATAAAGGTATTATAATACGGTTCTTATATAGTAAGGATATAGTATTTCTCTAGGTCTANACTNTCTANTAGGGGCCTTNNNANGCNGTGGTTTNTNTTNCCGCAGTTATACTATATAATNGATAGGTNGCGGACCCCCAGCGAGGGTCCTTTAACTCTCCTTCGTTCCTTACTTCTTCTATTTCTACTTTCTTTAAGATATTTAAAGCTTCTATCTCTTGTGTCTATACCCTAGTTACTACTTATTTTATATAGAGCTTTCCATTCCCGTGTCTTATGTTCCTATTAGCGCTTCTATATCTAAATCTGTTATTATTACCGGTTCTTCCCCTATTCTTACTGGTCGGCTATATACCCTTTATAGGTTAGCTACAAATGTTATATTTGCCGTATTAAGTCTAATTCTTAATTATCCTGGTTTTAAGCCTACTGTTACTGTCTATAGGGGTCTTCCTATAGGGCGTCCTCTCCCTTATATCCCTAATTGGTCTAGTAATATCGTGCGGCGTCGCTTCTAGCCTGTTAAGGCTTGGGATGGCTAGCCTAGCCCTCTAGTGTTAAAGGTAGGAAACGCTAGGAAGGCGCCTATGTCCCCCTAGCTTATTGCCTATTATTTCCATTTATATAACCTAGCGTGTAGTTATTCCTATAGCTATTAAGCCCTTACCTTCCGTCTCCTGTATTTAATGCAGTCTTTTCTCTCCTACGCCTTATGTATGCTTTAGTGGCAGTTCGCGTATTTTATTTAGTCTTAATTTAAGTAATATCTCGTATTATGGGGGCCTATATAGTGACCGTAGTACACCTATACTGCGTATATAGATTAGGTGTATCCCCATTATATATAGCGATAGTATTATTTTAGGCGTAGTCTATGGTTATAGAGCCTTATATTGTATATAAGGCTATTTATAATTATTCCTTTTTGGATAAGAAGTTTTTACATTCCTAGTATATATATACTAATAATAAGAGAGCTATACGTTCGTCTGGCGTCTCCCTAGCAAGTCTTTAGCAACCCTTATATCCTCTTATTATTTTTATTATATACTTAGTTTATATTTTTCTATTAAAGCTATTAGATTTGGGTGATTTTAAGTCCTAGTATAAGGCGTTCCGTTTGTTTTACTATTTCCTATATAATTACTATATTGTCTACCTAGCGTCCCTTTTTTACCCTAAGGCTTATAGAAACCACTAGGACTTTAACTAGGTAATCCTTACGGAGTACTTTTATGCTAATACGTTCTCCTAGCCTATCCCCTACCCTTACGGCTTATTTCTTTACCTATTAGTCCTTTAGGGTAACTCTAATATCTCTGCTCTTAAGGTGTTAGACTATAATAGCGTTATAGACCTCTTTATATATCTTTATAAGGACTTCTATTTCTAATTATCCCCTAAGCCCCTTTACTTATTCTATATTTGGTTATATTATAATTATATACCTAGTTATTAACTTAAGGGGGGTAGGTTCCCTATGCTGTAAAAGCGCAGCTATAGCGGCCTAGGTACGGTTCGCTAGTAAAGGGGGATTATACTTATTTTTAATTTTGCTTAGCCATTAGAGGATTTAATTAAGGGTTTACTAAAGGGGCGCCTAAGGTTTACTAGACTAGCGGAGCTATTCTACTAGCTATATTAGTTTATTATAGCTAACGGTTACTCCCCTATAATTTTAGATACTAGACGCGTCTAATAGGCTTTATATTTTATCAGATGCCTTCTTAATAGAGGTATTTCCGCTTTATGGTGTGGTATTCGCCCGTCTTTGTTGTGGAGGGCTATTGCTAGGCGTAGTTCTAGCGGTCGCGCGCGAGTGCGAGCCACCGTTGTTCGATGTGTGCCTCCCCTGCGATGCATATATCTTAGGGGGATTCTCTAGGTGTTTTTTAGGGTTCTTTTGGTTGGTTTTGGTCTTTTTAGGCCAGGTGCAGCAAGAGCTCCTATTAAGGTAATTAATAGCCGGCTATAATACCTTTAGTTATAAGGCATTATAGAGTAAGCCAACGGTTATATAAAGAAGAAGCTTTATATAGCAAAGCGACTCTTAGGAACTTCGCGATAGGCGGCGGCTTGCCTAATTATTGCAGCTTTAATTAATCGCACCTTCTATAAATTAATTGGCTGTATACCTTTCTACTGCCTCTATAGAAGAGATCCTTAGCTATTTACTTTAGTGGCGCCTAGCTACTAGGCTACTATAGAGCCTCCGCTAGAAGTTACTAACGCCTTTAAGGCTAAGGAGGAAGAGGATCTTAATGATAATAAGGAAGTTCTTAGTCCTCTACTAGATAAGAACGGTAATAGGTAATAGGTAGCTAAGTAAGAGCGCGAGGATAATAAATATTCTAATGAGGAACCTAACGGCAGTTAGAGCTTGATCGCGGCCGAATATAAAGATAAGGAGAATGAGGATTAATTAGAAGATGAGGAGAATAAGGGTTAATTAGAAGATGAGGAGAATGAGGGTTAATTAGAAGATAAGGAGAATAAGGGTTAATTAGAAGATGAGGAGAATAAGGGTCTAATTAATCCTTATTCTCCTTATCTTCTAATTAACCCTTATTCTCCTTATCTTCTAATTAAAGTTAATATATAGAGGCTGAGGACTCCTTTAAACCCTACTTTATCTAACGACAATTAAACCTTTAAAGGCTACTCACCAATCTTAAGTCGAACTCGCGAGATTATGGAGGCTATGCAGTCGTTAGGATTAAGTGGATTTAGATAGCCTCCGCCTCTACTAGAAGGCTTTCCTATACTAAGCTAAGACGCCTAGATGCAATTAATAAGAGAAGAGTTTACTAAATTAAATAGATAGATTATAGCCGATGCTGCTGCTAGAGCTCTATAGTAAGCTAAGTTTAATTATAATATTAAAAGAAGGTAGCGATCTATCTGTTAGTAGGAGGAGTTATATCCAGATAACTAGATTAAAGATCTAGAGGATCCTTTTTATATACCTAGAGGCTCCTTTATAGATAATCTTACTATAAGGGTTAAAGATATACACGTATAGCTCTACCGCGCAGCTAGTAGAGTAGGCCTGCCATCTATAGATTTTAATAAATACTATAACGTCGCTATGCCTTCTTACCGGCGTAAGTTAATTCGGGCGGTAAAGGACTCTAATTACCCTATTTACTCTATACCACTATAGTAAGAGCTTATACAATAGGTATATAAGAGACTTAAGGAACGTTAAAAGGAATTATAATTGTAATAGCTATAAAGTCCCTTATAACGTTTAAATTCCTCTACTTATAATTTATTAGATTTGCATAAAAGAGTTTAATAGCGAGCTGCTTACTCCCGCGAATAAATAAAGAAGAAGTATAGTAAGCAGCACCACGTTACCGAATTTAATATAGGTGACATCGTCCTTTTTAGAATTCCTAGAAAGCTTTAACGTAGTACTAAAGTCTTTTATATACCTGGCCGCATATATAAGATTTAAAATCACGGCTACTTTAAGGTTCGTACTTAGTACGGAATTGTTAAGGAGCTCTTTTTAGGCAGCGAGCTTGTTAAGCCGCTAGAGACTTATAATACTCGCCTTAATATAAGCATTAGTACGATCCTACCGCTCTCTATAGTAGTTAAAGCCTATTTAATAACTGCGCGGCCTACCTACTATAGGTATAGGTAAGGATATAATAATTAATAATATAGCTGTTAAAAAGGAAATATAGAGTGTTCTTTCTACTACTATAGAGAAAAGCCTTATATAAATCGGCCGACGAAGGACTCCCTAGGCGAGCCTCCAGTAAGAGCTTATAGAAGGCTTATTAGTACTTAAATTAGCTCTTAAATAAAGTAAGCCTAATAGGGGACTCTACTACAAAGTTTTATACAACCTTAATTAATAATAGTAGATGAGGAAGGTAATTAATTAAGCTTACTAGCGAGGCTGCGTAAGCTAAAGGAAAGGAAAACAATAGAGTAAGTAAGGTTGGCGCAGCTAGGAGAAATCTAAACCGCAATTATACTATTGGTCACACAGGGTGACTCACCAATAACGACTACTCAAGTAGGTTATAGTGATGTTGGTTAATAAAGCTTTTTTAATTGGAATGAGGAAGGGCGAGGAGCCTAAGGCTCCTCGCCACGCTAGTGCCGCGGCGACACGTGATGGCAACTTGCCATCACGTGACGGCAGTTTGCCGTACGTGACGGTAAATTGCCTCATTCCCGACACTGGCAACTCTTCTTTTATAGTTACCCTCTATATACAAATACTGCTTAACTATTATAACAAATATAAATCCTCTTTACTTACTATTGCTATTATAATATAAGTCTTGCTGTCCTAAAATTTACCTCTTAGTACGTAGTGCTTTCTTACTAAGGAGTCGTGGGTAGATATCATGTTAGGGCCGTTAGGGCCGCTAAGGCGCTAGCTATAAGTAAGCCAATAGCGATTTTCTATGCCGGGTATGGAAAATCCTAATTAGCTAGTTAAAATTAGGGTCTGTAGAGCGTCATACTCTTACTCCCTTTTAACCTAACCTTTAACTTATATGCGTAAAGTATTTGTATTAACAAACGTTTCTAGAGCCTTATTTAGGTTTGCCTTCGTTATTATATCTACTAGGTTATCTTAACCGTTAATCTATTAAATCTTAAAGAGTTTTCGCCGTTTGTAGGATTAATAAAGTGCCATAATATCGATTATAAGGCGCTTCTCCTTTATAGTACTAAGCTTAACTAAGCACTTATAGAGGGAGTATAAGTCGGTATATATGATTATAGGGATAACGGGAAGTTTGAGTCGATCTATAATTATCTTTAGGGTAGTTCCAATTATAATTACTATATTAACTCCGCTAACTATTCTATATATCTCTAACGCTAGAACGCTTTAAGTAACGCGCTTACTCTTAGTTAAGCTCTAATAGATAAAATTACCGTAGATTATGAAGTTATTCTCTTTGGTAGATTCGTTCGCTATAATAATCTTATATCCTAGCTAGGAGCTAAAATCTTTATTATTTATAAACGATCTATTAATAAACACAAATAGCTTAGCGGTAGGAAGATTAATAGGTACATAGAGTAGTCCCTAATTAAGATAGTTCATTTGCTAGAAAAGACGCTTATTTAGGTTAAAAATATTATTCTTAGTTAGTTCCTGGTATTGGGCGGCAATAAAGAGATTAAAGGAAGCTTTAGGTTAATAGATAGAAGCTATATAAGCTCTATAAGCGCATTACTCTACATATCCTTACTTTAGAGAATTAACGTTAATAATATTAATCTTTTTACCTTAACCTTTCTGGCGTAGGGCAATAGAATCCTTATTTAGGGAAATAATATATCTATTAAAGAGTAATAGTATTATTAAATTAAGTCTTTCCTTTGGCTTTACTATAAGGTTTGCCTTTACTAACTTATCTTCTTTAAGAGCTAAGAATTAGTTGTCTCCTAAGATAATTATATCGTCCGTTTGTATGCCAACGATTCTAAATAGAGTTTCTGTGGCTGTAATAAGGAAGCAGGGATTAAATATAGAAGTAGTTATTAAAAGCTTCTCTTTATGGTGCTTACTATAAGTAGCCCACCAATGAGTTCCTACCTCTGCGATTCTATATAGTAGCTTAAGTATAACTATAATCGTATCTTCGGGATATTGGTGGCGAATTTGCTCTAGAAGGTATGCCAGTATTAAGCGCTAAAGGCGTATCTCTGATTGGGTATAGGCCTAGGTAATATCTTATAAATAAACTACCATTCTATTCTTTATTAAGGAGGGAGCTAACGTAATAATAACTTACTAACTAGCTTGTTGAATTATAGGGGATTATATAAGAATTACTTCCTTACCGTCGTTGTTATAACCTTAAATAACTAGCCTTAACTTCTTAAATGGGGTATTAGTAGCTTTGCCTTTAATCTTATTAACCATTCTTAACCTAAATATACGAACCCTATTAAACTTGGTAGGGTTATACTTCTTAAACTTAAAGACTCCTCTTATAATAAGACCGTCAATCTCCTGCTTATTAGATACTTGGAAAGGAGCTCCTAAAGTTATAATACGGCCTTCCTTTTGGAGCTATTTTGCGAGCTTAAAGTTAGCCTTCTCTTTAGCTGTTATAAAGGCTATTAACAGCTCGACTCTATTCTTAATGGCGGTAACGAGTTACTCTTCGAAATTAATAAGGTATTAGCAATTTCGTAATCCCTTTAGGCGACCTCTACCGCGTTATAGTTGTGGCGTATTTACTACAGTTATATTAGGGTTATAGTCGCCTTCTAAGGTATATTAATTGTAGTTCTCCTCTAGGGCATCTCCTAGGGTATCTTTTAGGGTATCCTATAAAGGCTTAGAACTATTATCTTTATAGTAAGGCTTAATAATAGATAAACGGAATTAAGTAGGTTTATAGGGCATCTAAAGAGTATAAGTCTAACTATTAATTATAATAAGTTTATATAGGCCTAACTATCCTCCCTTTTTACGCTATACGCGTACCTTAGATTGGAGTGGCAGATTAAGTATAGTTAAGGTATTTAGGCCATTTCTTATTCCTAATGCGTTGTTGACCTAGCGCGTAGCGTAGAGACGTCGCACTTCCTTCGTTGCCTTGCGAATTGCCTTAGCTTATTATATAATAGAGGGAGATAGTAGAGAATTATTAGTTATTTAAGGGTAGGCGCTAAAGACTAGTAATATAGGTACGAGCCTATTTGGGCCAGCGGTATTATTAATAGCCTTAACAGCCATTTATAGGATAAGCTCTTTGCTAGTACCCTCTAGTTCTAAAGAAATAATCTTATATACGCGGCGTAATAGCGTATAGTATTATTCTACCTTTCTAATACTATTATATGCCTTAACGGGGACTTCCTTAACCTTAATTGTTATTACCTTTACCTATTATTAAAACTCCGTAGATAAGAAGTTCTTTCCTACGTTATAAACGATTTAATTAGGGGGTCCTAGGTAGATATTAATCTAGCATAATTAAAGAGTATCCTATGCGTTCCTAGCTAATATATCTTTTAAAAAGCGTGCAGCTTAGAAGGAGGTTAAGAAGTTAATAACTTAGAGTACTAGCTTGCCGCTAAAATATATAACATCCATAATAATATAGAAGTTAAAGTTATAGTTGTCTTTAAGGGTAAACTTAAATCGGCTAGGGGACTTCTAGTTTATTTGGCAGTAATAGCAGTACTTTATAAGATATTTAATCGCCTTAACCTTAACTTTATAACCTACTCGTTAAAGAACCCTAAGCAGTTAGTGAATAAATAGGTGGCCAAAATAACAATATAGTTAACGTAGCTTTGACTCAGTTAAGTAACTTTAAGTAACGCTCCTTTTTAGCTATTAAAGGAGCAACTAAGGGTGACCCTACTTACGTATAACGGGCACCCAATTATCTCCCTAAATAAGCATATTCTTAAGGTTGTTAAGCTTAACACCTAATTTATTTATATTTTAGATGCAGAATAGAAATGGGGTATTTGCGGAAATAATATAGAAAGTAATATATTCTAACGGGGTTTAGACCTTAATTATGCTAAAAGAGATTATAGTACCCTTACCAAAGCGAATTATATATTGGCCTGCTGTTAATTAGTTAATCTAGATAAAACTATTAAGCTACTAAAGAGCTTAGACTTAAGGTTCTCCTACTATAGATACTCCTACGGCTCTAGTATCTAGTATAATACTATAAAAGACGTTCGCCAAGTATCTGTTATTAAAGGAGAACGCGGAACTTTCCTTTAGCTTATTAAAGATATTTAACCTTATAACAGAATGGAGCGTAGATTAGTTATTAAGGATAGCAACGGTTTATGCGCTATTTACCTTACTATACTTAGTAAAGTATTGGTCGGGAGAGTAGTCCTTAATTTCCATATCCATAAGGAGCTATTCAGCCTCATTAATCTTACCCTTAAGATCTTTTTCGCCTTTATATTAAACCAGGAAGCTTTAAAAGTAGGCTATAATAACTTCTTAGTTTCCGACGTTTTATACGCTCTGGCGAAACTTATTATATACCTCCTTTCGTCTATTAAGGGGGTGTCTAGTTAACTAGTAATTTGGCTTCTTATAAACGTAGCATTTCTTCTACTAATTATTGCAAAATAAACCTCTACGAGGACCTCTATGATTGCTTTATGGTCGACGTTAATTATACCCTCTACTATATCCCCTACTACGACCACCATATATTTAATTAGTCTAGTTATAATTATATTAGTTAGCCGGGTTAATTAAAGTAGGTTAGAGTTAGGTGTTAAATTGCTATACTTTTTAAGAGCGTAGGGCGGTACTAATAGAGGATCTTAATTAAATATATACTCCTTTATAAGTACTTATAGGGTTAAAGAGAGTAAGGTTATATTCTTTAACACCTTAGTATNNNCTAATNACTTAATCGCNTAGGCTAAAGTNCTCTTAATATNATTNGGATAAACNANNCTAAATTATCTAGAGTTAATTNAAAAGCTTTTAAAGACAATTAAGTTAAGAGGTACCTAGGTTTATAGCAATAATTCTTAGGAAGGTAGTCTCTCTCTACTCCAATATATACTACTGCTTATTCTCCTCTATTTTAAAGTAGCATCTTATTTCATATATTATTTGGTTAAAATTATATCCTTTTCCTGCTAAACAATTATAATAGAAGGTATTAGCTCGGCCCTTAAGCATAACTAAATAAGTAATATGGTATTAATTAGGTTCTAGTCTAACCTTCTAGCAACAGTTATAAAAGATACGTAACTTTAAATTAAGGATATTATACAGTTCTCCGCTAAACTTCTTCTCTTATTCTAAATAGAGCTTTATAAGCTCTATAAGCATTTTTAAGGTACCTCTAATTAGTATTTAGCTGTATTATATTATAGGCTGCAATAGTAACGTAGATCTAGTTAGTAGAGTTTAAAGGTTGTTAGACTATAAAGCAAGGGGATCTTGCGCTTATTAGGGGTTATTAATTAAGGTTATAGGTTAAGCTAGTTAATATAGGGGAGTTAAAGATAGAGGTGGAGGCGATAGATATGGAATATTAGAACTTATACCTATAGCGATAGAGTTAGAACACGTCTCTAGTGGTATATTACTTAGGTTCTATTATAATTTAAGCTTCTTTATAGTGCGTAGTTGGTGCTTAATCTCTTATAGAGTCTATTTATGCTCTTCCTTTATATTAATAACGTATTCCTAAATATTGTCCCTAATACTACCCCCATCTATAGAAATAAATACTCTATACTCCTAAAGGAAGTTATAGAAGTCCTATATAATATCTTTATTTATAGGAACCTATATTTCCTTTATCTATCTAATAAAGTCCTCCTTTATATAATACTATAGCGCAGTATTATTGTATTCGCTGTCTTTATAGTATTCTATGCGGTATACTAAGAATCTATTTAGGTCCTGTTACTTAGTAGTTACAAAGTTAGTTATGGCTCTATCCTATATCTCTAGGTTAATGTCTTTCTTATACTTCTTCGGATAGGTTAACGCCATAGTAGGTAGAATTGACGAGGTGTCGTACGTTAAAGGTAGGTAGGATTTTCGGTTTTATAGGATCTTGTAGGTTTGCTATTAAGAGGTAGGCAATTTAAGATATTGTTTAACGCGTTTTGGACGTTAACTTGGGACCTTAGGTTTAGTAACACTTCTGACCTAAAGTACTTAACTAAATCTTCGTAAACGCGGTTATTCTACGTGATAGACGCAACTTGGTATCTCCTAGTACTCAGTAATACTTCTGTTACTAGTTTTCCGCAAGTCTAAGGTAGCACAGTATCGCCGGGATCCATTCCATATAAGCGTATATGGCACCCCTATACGAGACTGTCTCTTCTGTTTAAAAACCTAGCTGCTCTATAGTTAACTGTGTATTCAACCACTGATCAGTATTGGTCACACAGGGTAACTCACCAATAACGACTACTCGAGTAGGTTATAGTGATGTTGGTTAATAAAGCTTTTTTGATTAGAATAAGGAAGGGCGAGGAGCCTAAGGCTCCTCGCCACGCTAGTGCCGCGGCGACACGTGATGGCAACTTGCTATCACGTGACGGCAGTTTGCCGTACGTGACGGCAAATTGCCTCATTCCCGACATATACCAAACCTAATTAGGCAATTAGTCTATAGCTAGCAGAACGTTAGAGGGCCTAGATTTTAATAGATCTTAATAGGTTTAAAGCTTTATATAATTTATAAATTTTAGTATTGGGGAATATAATTAACCACCCCCTACCTAATTGGTTTCTACTACTTATAGACTATATCTATAACATAGAAAGGCCTTTAAATACACCTATAAATTATAGCGTAACCTAGTTTAGATGGAATCTAATAGTGTTATAGTGGTTTAGGGGGGTGGTAAAATTTAATCTCTAGAGCAATAGAAAATCTCATTAGAAAATTAAAATCTTATATTTTTATACCAGATATCGCGACTATGCTTTACTAAATAATAGATTATAATATCTAAGATATATAACCACTTATTTTACAGCCAAAATCAAATTAATTATATATTGGTCCTTATTTATAATCATTAAGAAATAGGCAAAATCCATATATTTACTAAGAAGTTAAAAAAGCTCTATCAAATCTTAATATAGCTTTAAATCTTAATATAGCTTTAAATCTTTTCCAGAATAAGGCAAGATCTTTTCCGGAATGAGGTAAGCAATCCGGAATGGAGCCGATTAAAGCGATACACGACTCATTCTGGAACAAGGACGACTCGTTCCAGAATGAGGCAGAAATGTTCCGGAACATCGTATGTACCGGTATCAGTCGGAACAGCTAGTCGTCAGAATAACCAATCAAAGTTAACCTTTTCCGATGCTGTTCTGAACTTATGCAAAATACAGGGGACCTGGTGCTAAGTTTGGACTAGCGTCTTGGGCCTGGATTTATAATGTAAAATATCACATGAGGGCATCCATTACGCGCGACAAGGGATTATTCCATTATTAAGCAGCTATACGGCGGGAGCGATGTATGATTAGCCATAGTCGGAGTGATGATATTATTTGTCCGTCGGTCAGAGTTTTCTGATAACCTTCGCCTTACTCTATAGAGACATGATCAACCCGATTAGAGGAAGCAAAGACCCTAAATCAAGATTTTTCAGCAATCGTACAGCACAGATCAAGTACCAGACACTCGACAAGCTCGAGTCCGGTTGCCAGGTCGTTTCGAATTACCTTAACAACATGACTCCTGCATACGACATGCCAAGGGTGGGAGAGTCATAACTGGAAGCTTCATTTCGTTTCAAAGGTGTTAACCGGATATTGAGAGTAATCTGAACATTGATTGATCATCCAGTTCTTCTTTTAGCACTTTCCATGTCTAACCGACTAACGTTCATGCGTCTGAAGGAAGGGTATATAATGAGCTCCTGATGTGCTCCTATGTCAATCATTCGGAGCAACAAGGCAGCATTGAACAGCTTCACACTCCAGTCTAATATCCCACCCTCATCCATACTATCCCCATCGAAAACCCAAATCCTTTCCGCCACCACAAAAATGTCCACACCCTTCCCCTCCTTAACCAAAACCTGGCACACAGAAGCCTACCCCGCCATCTCCCCAACCCGCCCTGAGCTCTCCACCAAGGGGAAAACCATTGTCATAACAGGCGGTGGCTCCGGCCTAGGTGCACACATCGCACGCGACTTCGCCGCCTCCGGTGCATCCAAGATCGGACTCCTCGGCCGCACCGAACGCACCCTCCTCGCGACCAAGCGCGCCATCGAAGCCGAGTTCCCCTCCACCGCCGTCTCGACCTTCATCGCCGACGTCGCCAACAAAGCCGCCATCGACGCCGCTTTCACTTCCCTCCACTCAACCCTCGGCCCCATCGACATCTTCGTCAACAACGCCGGTTACCTCCCGGCCCCGCAGGACGCCGCCTCCGCGCCGCTCGAGGAGTGGTGGCGCGGCTTCGACGTCAACGTGAAGGGCAGCCTGCTAGCCACGCAGGCGTTCCTGCGCACGAAGGCGGCCGCCGGCGCCATGCTGATAAATCTGTCCAGCGCGATCGCGCATATCCCGCCCATGGCCGGGTTCTCGGGCTACGCGGCGTCGAAGCTGGCGGCGACGAAGTTCTTCGATTATGTGCAGGCTGAGAATCCCGCGCTGCATGTTGTTAATGTGCAGCCGGGGATTGTGGAGACCAGCATGAGTATCAAGAGTGAGATTCCGGCAATGGATAACGGTATGTGCTCAGACTCTGTGACCATTTGAATGGATTGCTAATGGATTGCTGCAGAGAATTTGCCCGGTGCTTTCTTGGTTTGGCTCTCGAGCCCTGAAGCGAAATTCTTGAAGGGGAAATATGTGTGGGTTAATTGGGATGTGGATGAGTTGAAGGCTAGAGCCAAGGAAATTGAGGAGGGCAGTTTGTTGACTTTGTCGTTGGATGGGTGGCCATTCGCCTAGGAGCGTGTTTTGTGGTTGGAGTATTGATGAGGTGCGAGGCAGATAGATTTCTAGACTTTGGTGAAATAGATTTTCTCCTTAGCTCAAACGGTTGATGATTTTGGAACATATTACTGAAATTTTTTTGGAAAGAGATCTTGTCGGATACCTCTAAGGCGAAGCTTCGCAGAAGCTTTAGTAATGAAGTGGATTGCCCGTGAGAGCTAGTTTGCTTTTGCAACATTTCGTGGTATGGGCTTAGAAATATACCACATCTATCAGTCTTACTCCTCTGCCTTTCTTTAGGTCAATGCCATCTTTAACAGCACTGACTGACTCTTGGTGATAGTCCAAATGTTCTTTGGCTAGTCGACAAATTCAGTCAATACGGTTTCTTCCGAGTAGCTTGAAGCTGACATCTTGTTCCCTTGTCACGTAGGGAAATATAAAAATGAAAGAAGCTTCAGATATCCTGAATCATGAGGCGTCAGTAATTACAGCTGCTTTTATAGATAATGAGAAGTTGAGAATGTGAAAGAATTAACAAAATCGCCATCTTTCCCGAATCCGACCCTAACACCCCGCTTACGGAATTACCAGATTGATCTATCTCTTGCTCAATCATAGTCCATCACGTCATAAACTCAAAGCCTCAACATAGCCGGATGCGGCGACGGCGACCTCCCACGCAAAGCCGGCGAGCTGGCCCGCAGCATCGGCGACGCTGCAGCCGACAACGCATGCATGCTGAGGTTTGAGATAGCATCTAGATTTCCTTTCACATCCTCCTCGCTCAGATCCAGCATCAGCCTCAGCTCATCCGGCCTGAGTGGCTCGTCCAGCCCAATCATCAGCTGCAGACGCTCGCCCGGAATATCGTGGTAGATCCAATACTGGCCCAGATCCGAGACAGCATGCGGCTCCTCAGGGCGCGTAATCCTTGCATGCACCCTCCTAACCTCCATCCCAAACACCCCACTCAGATGTGCATCCGTACCAAGCCCCAACCTGCTATCGCGCCTCACGAACCTGGGCACCTTCGCATTCTTCTCAATCGGGCCCTCGCGGAGGCGATTACTCACCCCGCCATCCTGCAGCGCCGCACGCTTGAACACCGCATTCTTGAACTCGGTTATGCCCGCCACGAAAAAGAACTCTTGGTCCTTCCTAGCCAAGCCTGCAATCCACTCCTGGGCCTCGGGGTCCGCGCACACGGCCTCGAACGCCTCGCGCGGGCTGCGCGAAACGCGCTGGATCATCTGCTCTGCGGTGACCGTCAGCAGGTTGGGCTGCCGGTAGATTTTGCCCAGGTCGAACTTGGCGCCGTAGCTCTGCGCGAAGCGGCCCTCCTGGTCCACTGAGAACAAGTCTTTGTAGCGCAGCTGGATGAAGTAGTCATTCAGCTCGTCGACGTCAGCGGCCGCTTTGTCGCTGTAGAAGCCGTCGCGCTCGGGGTGGAGGGGGTGGATGAGGAATTGCCCAACGGCTACCTCGTCGGAGGGGAGGGGTTTGGGGAGGAGGGCGTTGCGTCCCATTGCTGTTGGAGGTTCGGTCGAGGTAGAGAATTGGAAGGAACTATCAGGATTGAGATGGTGAGTATCGGGAGTTGTGTAGGGAGGCCTTAGGGGTTGTGACGACTTGGCGGTTGGGCTGGAGAAATATGAGATATGCTATCGGAGCGGAGATCTATATATGGTTATCTAATCAAGCCCAGGAGTCTCACTTTTTGGTAAGTATTTAAAACAGGAGGAGTATATGCTTTTATTAGGAGGAGTCTATATTTAATTAAGAGACATCCCCTATTTCCAGCCTATTTTGACTATTTTGGACATCAAAAAAAGGATTGGGATGGCCACTAAGAAAGCACGACCAGACGAGGCGGTCGGATCGGAAGATCTGATTTGACGGCCGGTGGCCTAACGAAGCGATTCAGGCATGCTTGGTGGGGCCTCCAACACCCCAGCACTGTGCCCGGCCAAGCGGGCGATCGTAATACAACATGCACTTATGCCTCACAGCCAAGCCACAATCATTTATTGGATATCCGTTTTCGGGAATTTATCATCCTCGCAAGATAAGAGAAAAGAATAGTTAATGAAAAAGAAGTATGAGAAGTATCGCAGAACTGAGAAGCCATTCATTAAGACCACCTGAGGGTGCAATATCAAGGTTCGTCGAATGACCAAGGCTTTTTGAAGAGATGCAAAGTTGTGAAACATAGCATGTTGCAATCTAATGTTGCTGGCTGGTCACCTCTAAGAGCTAGGTTGCGCAGCAGCCACTCGTAGATGAGAAAATAACGGAGCGCTTGCGGCATCGGTTTCGAAGTTCTGAGGAAAGCGGCGAGAGGTTGGGGAACCAGAGGAACGGAGACGCGCGGATGGATTTATTCTATGGATAGATGGCACACCACCCTGGCGCATCTCGCTGTAAGTGCCTTATTAGCGCTGCTGATCGTTCGGAGAACGCCGTCTGTTTTACTGGGTACGGATCANCATGCTTAGAAAACGCCCATATCAAGATTAAATGAAGCTTTTTAAATCAAACGTTTGTGAGGGATTTTGCCTATATACTAATTTCTATGGAGGAGTAATCAAGCAATCGTCAAATTACCAAATGAGTGTCCAATCTCTTCCTTCAAGCTCTCGTCCAAATCTTTAAGCTCTTACCTAAATCGTCGGTGCTGATACTCTTCATCGGTAGGAGGAGCTCCTGGGATGGGCGGGTCCTGGGAATTCTCTGGCGCTGCAGTGCCCTGATCTGACTCCGCTGTCGGTAGGTTGACTGGATTGGGGACGTGAGTTGACTCTGGAGCAGGCTCTTCCGACACTGGAATCTCTGGATGAATTACTGACTTGTCGGCAGGAACAACATCCGAAGATGCGGTGGTTCCTGGATCGTATCTAGGGATCCTCCTTGGGAAGATTCCTCTAGTGCCAGACGATTGCTAAGTAAACTTAGCTTCAGCGATATCTTGCTCCGCTACCGAGTGGTAATGGGATCAGCGGCATCAGAAGGGCCAGGGACTGGATCAACATCATGCGGAGAGATTTCATCTTCTTGAGGATCCAGTGACACTGACGGAACGGCTGGCTCGGATAATGATGCTGTACCTAAGCGCTTCCCGATGGAACGAAGATTAAAGTATAGTTTGTCCCCAGAATCAGTGTTAGCCTAATCGATGTGATCTCAAGGAATGTAAGGGAGCCCAGAAGGCACCCCTACTTCCCCCAACATTATCGGTACCACCGTCATTGTTCGCAGCATCAGTGCCCTGGACATCGTTGTCTACCTTCTCCCGATCTTTCACTTCACCGGATTGAAGCTCAATTCCGGAGGACTCTCCGTCAGCTTCTGGCGCGGAGCCTTCTAACTTGACCTGCCGGGGACTCTTCGGAATCGCCAACACTAAGAGATGGCACTAGTGACTTGGTAGAGGTATCTGCTCCGGCAGGCGTGCCTAGTAGTTAGTCCTAGCTGGCCTCTTGGTTAACGAGCTCCTTCACCTTATCCGCCTTGTCCGCATCAAATAACTCTTGGGGCTCCGGGATAATGGTAGGGGGATTTTCCTGCGATGCGGCCGGAGTATTGTCAACGTCATTGGTTTCTGAACATTCAGCTGGAGGAGGGCCTTGAGCGGTCAAGTCATTAGGCTCCGTTGAAGGTTTGTTAGCCCCGTTAACCTCAGGTAGATATTGGGGACTCTAGAGCGAGGCCTTGAACGTTAAGAGGGTGTTGTTGAGAAGGGGTAAATACAAAATTCAGTCTCAAAGTTTCGCTTATTCCGACCTCTACCTACTATAAACCGAATTCAGCTATCTACCTAATTTGGCAATTGGTTTAATATAGCGCAACGCCAAACCAGCTTAGTATAACGCCAATCTATGTGCTGGGTTATAAATAAGCTTAGGTGGTTCTAGAAATTCCCTGAAACCTAACGCGCTATCCCTTGGCACGTTGAGATTGGTCCTAGGCTTATCGATAAGAAGTAGCCACCTAGATTAGCTGACCCCAGTCCCTACTATCACCAAGACGTATCTTCGTACGATTGATCTACCACAACGCCATAATTCAATTAAAAATCTATCTAGCTGTTTCCTTAGCCCCAGAACATTGACGAATTGTAAGGCCTTGTATATAGCAGTTCCTACACGTTGGGATGTCTGGATGACTGGGGTGTCTGGATGAGTGGTGAAACACATTACGCGTTGTTTTGATCAGACCTGCGAAGGATAGGCCTGATAGCCCTCTCGGATAATAGACCTATCAGCTGATAGTATCCGGATAGTCTTGGCAAAATCCCCTAATATGCTTATACTTGTAATACACCCCCCAATATTAAATAAATAAATATTCTATTAGTATAGATTTATAGAGCTTGTAAAGCGCTTTAAAATAGTACCACTTTTATCTAAATATCCTAAGGATAAGTAATATTGTATAGATATAAAGCTTATAAGAGCTCTGCGGAATAAGGCTTAGGGGGAGCCCCGCATGGAGCTTTACCAAAGCTCAGCAAAAGCTCTACACGAAGCTCTGCACAAAGCTCTGCGGAGGCTCTGCACGAAGCCCTGCATACGGAGGCTCTGCACGAAGCCCTGCATACGGAGGCTCTGCACCAAGCTCTGCACCAAGCTCTGCGTACGGAGGCTCTGCGCGAAGCTCTGCGGAGGCTCTGCATGAAGCTCTGCACGAAGCTCTACACGAAGCTCTACACGAAGCTCTACACGAAGCTCTACACGAAGCTCTGCGTACGACGGTTCTGCGTACAACGGCTCTACTACGGAGGCTCTATATAAAAGCTTTGTGCAGAGTTTCGTGTAGAGCTTCGTGCAGAGCCTTAGTAAATATCTTTAGCTTTCCTACTAAATAGATATCTCCTTTCTACCTTTTTATTTATGATTTTCTTTATATAAAATACTATAAAATAAAATAAAAATAGTAAAAAAGAGAGGAGACCCAGCAGTCTAAATTTAGTAACTTTTATCTATTCCTTATCCTCTAGTTCCACGATCTAATTCTTACCCTCTAATGCTCTTACTAAAGCCGCTATAGGCTAAGAATTTTTATTATACGCCGAATATTAAGCCCTATAATCTCCGCTACTTGTAATTTCTATAGCACCCACTACAGAACCCTGTAGTTAAATTTTTGCGGGATATCCAGATATTATCCGGATATTATCCGATATCCGGGTTATCCTCGGAATAGGATTTACCTCAGCAAGCTCAGACCATAGAATCAATTAGCGGGAAATACGTATATCCGCAAGCGGATATCGCTAACCTTTTTGTTCAAAAAGTTGATTCTATGGCCTGCAGAGACTTTCGCGAGATTTATTAAAGCGGTCCAACTTGTTTTGTATGGTAGAACGGTTACCTTCTTCAACGAAATTAATCTACACCCCACACAACAGCTATCATCTCAGAAATACCCGTCAAATTGATCCGCAGAAGCAGCTCTATAATCGATAAGTATATCTAACCCCTACCGACCCCACGATATCTAGTAGGAAACGCGCCGCCGAATGGGCGATTCGCCTACTCAGGGTCTGCACGAAGCTCTGCACGAAGCTTTGCACGAAGCTCCGCACGAAGCTCTGCGTACGGAGGCTCTGCAACAGAAGCTCTACGTACGGAGGCTCTGCATAAAGCACTGAACGAAGCTCTGTGTTACGGGAGGCTCTGCACGAAGCTCTGCACGAAAGCTCCGCACGAAGCTTCTGCGTACGGAGGCTCTGCACGAAGCTCTGCACGAAGTTCTGCACGAAGCTCTACACGAAGCCCTACGTACAGAGGCTCTGCATGAAGCTCTGCCACGAAGCTCCTGTGGTACGGGAGGCTCTGCACGAAGCTCTTGCACGAAGCTCTGGCGTACGGAGGCTCTGCACGAAGCTCTACACGAAGCTCTGCACGAAGCTCTGCAACGAAGCCTCTGCGTATGGAGGCTCTGGCACGAAGCTCTACACGAAGCTCTGCCACGAAGGCTCTGCACGAAGCTCTGCACGAAGCCTCTGCACGAAGCTCTGCACGAAGCTCTGCACGAAGCTCTGGCACGAAGCTCTGCACGAAGCTCTGCACGAAGCTCTGCACGAAGCTCTGCACGAAGCTCCGCACGAAGCTCTACGTACGGAGGCTCTACACGAAGCCTCACACGAAGCTCTGCACGAAGCTCTGCACGAAGCTCTGCACGAAGCTCCGCACAAAGCTCTGCGTACGGAGGCTCTGCACGAAGCTCTGTACACGGAGGCTCTGCACGAAGCTCTGTATACGGATGCTCTGCACGACGGCTCTGCGTACGACGGTTCTGCATACGACGGCTCTACTACGGAGGCTCTATATAAAAGCTTTGTGCAGAGCTTCGTGTAAAGCTTCGTGCAGAGCCTCCGTACGCAGAGCTTTGTGCAGAGCTTTTACATACGGAGCCTTAGTACGGCCTACCCAAATAATAACTGCCTAAGGTTCTTTAAGGTACCTATCGTAGATCTATGCGGGTTTTATATACATTAGGTAGCGTTTACTCGCGTTTAATAAAATTATATAGAGCTTACGCTCTTAACAACGCGGTTTTTTTTTTTAACGAAAATAAGCATAAGACCTGAAAATACTTAAGTAATAAAAATAATATATTCTAAAAGCTAAGGTTCTGTTATATAATTGATGAACTTTAGGGAATAATATAAAATACTAGTGTTGAGTTATTTTAATATCCGCAACCTCCGCAACGCGGATATCGTTTACGCGCTTTACAAATGTTGCGAAACCCGCTCAGACGTGATTCTGGTGGTTTCGCACAAACGTAGTTAGTCAGCTTGCGGACCGATTGAAAATCCGCACCAACAGAATCACGTCTGAGCCTGCTGAGGTAAGGATAGGATTATTATCCGCCCAACCGGATAGGATAATTTATCCTCCGCAGGTCTGGTTTTGATTCTGGTGTTCGTGCACGGGCCTTCTTCTTAGGCTCTCGATGTGCAAGGAGGTGGAGGTTGGAATAAACGAAACTGTGAAGGTAGGTTTTGTATTTACCCCTGCTAAGAATTCTCTGGCCCATCCTTCACAGCTTGCCTAGCTAACTTTTCCGCAGCTCACTTAGCTTTCTTCACTACTATCTTCCCGTTCACAGCCGCAATTTCTTGCTCCATAACCTCTAGCTTCCTAGTAGCTTCGACTGTCGCCTGATGGCTCTGCACAGCTTTCCGCGTTGCAGCCTGCAGTGCGAAGAACTCTATTCTGCCCTAGTGCCTGTGGCAGCCCGGCGTAACTCGGAGAGGAAAGACATTCACATAGCTGGGAGGCTGGGAAGAAATCGAGACGGGTAATACGATGGAGCAAATTTTGGCAAGGAGTATTCGAATATCTATGGAGAAATAATGGCTTATATGGAGCGGATATACATCGGAGGAATTTGGTATTGCTTGGGGGGATAAGAGAGTATGTCAGTATTCAGGACAGACAGTATTGAATGATTGTCTGGTTTTCATTGACGCTTTTTGCTTATATGGAACAAAGGAAGAAGAGTCTAACCCGCCTTTGCTCTACTTAATTACCCCAAAATGCCTTGAACAATGTTTTGTTCTGAATATTCTCTACGCATCCGGGCCAAGCGGCGGCTCGCTGGCAGCCATATTACACTGGCGGAAAATTCTTACCTCTTCAGGCGTGAAGCTTCCAGTAACTGTATGAATTACACCATGGTTGTTAAAGACAGCAATATCTCCCTCCTCCCAATCGATTGGATAAACCAGCTTCGGTGCGATTCCAGGCCTTTGCAGGCGGTGCACAATCTCTCGAACCTCCTTCAGATCATTAATGACGGTTCCATCTGCCAGATGCAACTTCTGAACAGCGCTGGGATGGACTTGCAGCGCCAATTGGCCGGTGACGGGATTTTTCCAGCACATCGGGAGAATCTTGATCTTCTCTTCCTCAATCGGAGGGAGATCATCATAGCTAAGCTCAACACCATCACTCTCCATTCCGAGGCCGTCTGAACGTGACCGAGCAGGAGACATCCAGATATAAGGATGTGGCGCATACTGAACCTTTGTGGTCCGTGCGAACTCTTTGTCTTCCGGAGACAATAGTTCGTACATCTTGTAGGAACTTGCAAAGGCAGTGCTCCCCCGTGGTACTCGGAGCTCGTCACCTGTGCCATCATCGTATCGGAGAGTCTGCTGCTCGCCTTTGGGTACTTTCACAGCCATGAGGGAGGTGACACGAGGAGGTTCAAGGTCGTATAGGGCAGCATCGATATGCCATCTGAAGAAACGGGTGACGTCACGGTCTTCCTCTGGGCTGACGGGATACTTGTGGAATTTGTTGTGGTGAGGGTGCTTGAGAGTGATATTCTCCAATCCTTCAAAGGAAGCTACAGGGCCGTTGCCAATAACTTGTACCTCAGGTTGATGCGGGATCGTCTTCAGGTCAGGGTGGAGCACGGAGCGCTTCGCATCGAGTGCCTTACCGTGACCATAGCCATTAGCGGTGGGGTCGAAGAGCCGAGTGAGGTCATATTGAGCGTATGGAGTAAGAGTTTGCTGGTTCTTGAAGAGTATGACGCTGTTTTCGTAAAGGGCACGTCGGATGGCTTCAAAATCCGCCTCTGCACCTCTGTCAGATGGTACCCTTAACAAGTATGGGAGTTGGTAAGAACTTACCAGTGATGTTCTCAAGATCTGCTCCACGAATCTCCGCACCGAAGTCGATAGCCGAGCCTTTCGGAGGCTCAATCTTGTGAACACTGATCGGGCTGGCAATGGAATGAGGCATTGTGACTAGAAATTTAGCGTGTAGAATTTTTTGGCGGTAGGACTTTCAGTTTAGGTCTTCTCACTTAGACTATGGACTGAAGAAATCCCAGTATGCTTCTACCTTATATACTGCTACGCTGGACTAGCTATCGCCTGTACTGATGGAGGAAGAGGCCGGGAGGGTGGCGGAGGTGGCCGAAGGCAAACAAAGACCGAAATCTCTGGAGATTTGCCCAATCAAAAGGTATCATTGGGAAGCTACTCGATCTAGATAGAAAAAGGAAGTATACGCGCAAGAAGTCCCGCAGCCTGCCAGTGAGAAAATCGGGGGTAGGCGTAGTGGGCACCATTTCGGGAATCTTATCACCATCGCTTAGCGCCGATGGCCATTCCTTTACGCTGCTTTTGCCCCGCCGTGCATCATCAGCCCCGCTAAAGGCCCTCAAAAGTAGTTATTAGACATATTCTAGAACGCCAGAGCTGACTATAGTGAATATGCGAATGGATACTGTGGGGAAGAGAAGTTTGCGGGAAGTCCTTGATCGGGTGCATGGCAAGAGTGGTGCGTGTTCAGTGGGATCGGACACCACCGAGAATATTGTAAATTATCATTCAATGGAGGTCTGGTGGTCGACAACACGTCGTTATGAGGTGTGTAGGGCCGAACAAAAGTAGCGAGAGATGCTGGAGGTGTGTAGAAAGGAGGTGCGAGGCGTTATCTTACCACTTCGAAGTCTAATCCTTCTAGGTCACAGTATTATACAACAATTTTGCAACTCCTGTCGATAAAAAACTAATATAACAGCTTTTCGAAATGAAATTCATAGAGCAAAGAGGAATGTGAACGTGTTTTAATGGCTTTGAAAACGTCACGTAGCATATAACTTCTAATAGACGTCGGAACCGAAAAAGGCGGCCTGATTTCACTTATTATTTTTACGAGGACTGCGAAGTGCTATATGGAGGCCGGTAGAAGTGCTTAACTACCTCCTCTGACAGCTATCTCCCTTTGAGCGGTTGACAGCTTTTTCTCCGGCTCGTTATCTCAGCATTCAGACTTATCTTATAAATCAGTTACTATATCCCAACCACAGGAGTTATTATATATTTTATTAATATATTAGATTCTTTAGGTAATTATATTTTTATAAATATATACTACAGCCCTATATCTATAATATTAAGGGGCGAGATATATTATTGTAGAATATAAGTTAGGGGTTGTTCGGTTGCAATATGAGGCCTCATATTCAGTTCATAATCTGATGATGGAGTGATTTTGTCTATACGGCCTCAAAAATTGAATGTTTCTCTCACCCGTTCGGGCTTTTTGTAGGGGAAGTTTTGGTATTTTTGCTGTTTAAGGGAAAGTTAATAAATCACGCTAACCACCGGACGCGCCTGGGATTTAGGATTAGGAAGGTGCAAAAACTTTTGCTAGCGACCTCCGTGCTAATTACAGCTTGCACGAACTCCGGTTTCTCCTCCCCGTGTGCGCGCAGCGGTACACACGCAATTTTGCTTTCTTGCACACTGGACAGCTTCAAGTTTAGCTCTTACAATTAAGCTTAAAAATTAGAGCCTTTACGTGCACATACAAGGGGTGACATGAGCGGGCTGCCCGCCCTCCCTGCAAGTTTTGGTGGCATTATAACCATATTAGCAGCACTTTAGTGGGACGCTACTATAATGCCACCAAAACCTGCAGGGAGGGCTCATGTCACCCCCTTGTACAGGGTCCGCAAGGTTCGGTGTCGCCCCCCCCGTGCGCGCAGCAGCGGTGGCATCTAATTTCGCTTAAGCTTCGCCTAAGTTAGTATGTAGAGCTAGCAGAATTAGATGTAGTGGCCGCTAGGGAGGGGGAGACGTTGCCTCCTTGCATTTGAAGCTATTTGTAACTTCTCTTCCTTACTAATATTATGATATCTGCTCTAGATCTTAGTGTAATAGAGCCTTCCTCTCGTTAATATAAGCTCTAAACGTACTGCCGCTGCTACCGTTAGAAGTCCTTCTCGTCTACTCCATTAAAGGCCTTAACTATTGCCAATACTGTCCTTATTTATTCCTTAACTACCTATCTTAACGTAGAGCTTAAGTATAAGTACGGTCGTGACTCTGCCGCCTGTATTTAGTAGCTAGATTAGCACGTAGCTTAACTTCTCTCTACCGATAGCGTTTAATGGGTTGCCTCTATTACGGCAGGCAGCTACTTTTGCTAACGGCGAGCTTAAGGAAATATTGAATAATCCTAAGTTAGCGGAGGAGGCAGATTATAAGGAGGTTTAACGCTTCTATTAATTATAGGATTATAATATAATGAGGGCTTCTCTGCAGCTGCCGTGTTTTATACAGCTTTTAAATATAGGTTCCTATTATCCTTTAAGTTAGTAATAATATTATTAGTTATTGTACCTCTACTTAGAGCTTAATTTAGATAATATTGGCCACTGTATATAAACCCCGCGTTAATTGCGGAGACCCCCTATACTTCTTTTATAAGTATTTAAGCTAATACCTAAGGATTTAATGACGGAAAGTAAGGAGGAGGAGCTACTACTAAGGCTTTAATTTAAGCATAAATTGGAGTAAGCAAAGCCGAGCGGTAGAGGTATCTTTTTTAACTATTATCTCTTATTATTAGCGAAGCTTAAGAAGTGTTACGGCACGTTACGGAACTACTACGGCACTAATACGGACCCTAGTTAGGGGCTCAGCTGGAGCCTTAGCGCTGTGTATATAGACGTGTCCTTTCCTTGACCTTCTTCTAGTCCTTAACTTGATATCTTCGTTTATAGACTACCGATTGTACAGGCTTGCGCGTCCCTTGTGCCGTGCTCATGCCTCGATCGACCGAGTCGCTAATAAGAAGGGTGTACGGACTTAGAATATAGTTATATATACTTTTACTAACTCTTACCTAAGCCTCTTGCTCGCATATAGTTATAATATACTGCCTATAATTAATAAGGCTATTAAGTAGCAGCTTCCTAGCCGTCGCGTTATACGAGAGTTATATAATATATCGGTTTCATATACTAAGAAGAATAAGACTTAAGTAATATTTAAGATTAATCCTAGTTAGGAAGCTAGCTAGAGCTTAATTAATAGTAAACTTATAAGCTTAGTAAAGAAGTACCGGAATATAGACGGCTCTACTAAGCAGCTTTTAATTAAAGTTAGCTTTATATATATTAAGGTAAATAATTAAGCTGGATTTACCGCTCGCTCTACTAATCGTTCTATAATGGCCGCATAGTTATTAATATAGCTATTATTAATATAGCTAGCTACTACTGTCTTCTTATAGGATACGCCTCTAAATATACCGTAATCTAAACAGCATAAGGCTAGTAATATTGCTCGTCCTCTAGCCCCCCGCTTAAAGACTGCTAAGCTCTAGCTAGAGCTATATAGGAAGTAGAAGTGTAAAAAGAGGTGCCTAGGCTCTTTTTAGTGCTGGATTTATTATCAAGCCAACTATAAGCTAACGTAGGAGGACCTCAAGGAGCGGGCGTGGGCTATTAAGGATGGTTTAGCTACTATTTATATACCTTATAGTAAGCTATTTAAAAAGCTTTAAGATCGGAAAAAGGGAGGTAGTTGTTACGGCTAGCTTCCCGTGGAAGCGGTCCGATAGATCAAGCAATAATAAGGAGCTATATTATAAATAGACTAAGGTAAGGGCTCGAAGAAAGGGGCGCGGTAGACGACTATGTCCATATTCGGTCGTTGGGGCAACGTTGAGGCAACGTTAATCCGTGACCGATGACGCCTCGATAGTAGCTATATAGACGAACCGTCACATTACCCCCCTTTAAGCCAGGAGGATCGCCCTCGATCCTTGTAGTCAGGCTCTCCTTATCCGTCTCGCCCTTCCGTCCTTCTCTACTTTATTGTCTTCCTCTAAGGGCTCTAGATCTACGTCCTTGTGATACGCCTCTAGCCATTATATCAGCCGTACGGGTGGTCCAGCATTATGGGGTCTCTTGTCGTGGAACGCCTTAATCTTATAGGGGGCACCGATAAAGCCGTCTACGTTATACCAGGTGTCGTCTAGGTCGTGGCCTACCCAGTTAACCTTATACTGTAGCCTTCCGTAGTAGGTTCTACTAGTAAGGATCTTATTAATCTCGTACTCCGGCTTGCTATTAATTAGGATTAGCTTCTCTAGCTCCCTATTCTGGCCCAGTAGGGGGTTATCTAGGTCCTTTCGCAGTTAATTGGCATGGAAGACGTTTAATATCTTTATATTTGGGGGTAGGTTAATAATATATAAGTGTCCTTTTATGCCTAGAATCTTATAGGACCCTGCGAGCTATCTATTTAGCTTAATACTTAGTTAATTAGTAGCCCAGCCCTTCCTAGTAACGTATACTTAATCGCCTACTCCAAAGTCTGGTTCGTGACGGTGCCTATTTACTTGCCTTGTCTGCCGCTCTTAGGCCTTAGCTAGGTTATCTCTTACCTATTTAACTGCGTCCTAGGTCCTATATACAAAGACTTAAGCTTCTTATTGTGTTAGCTTCTTATAAGGCGTTAAGGCTACTCGTATACGTTCCTCCTAGTTAAAGTAGAGCCTTAGCTTAAATCCTAGCTCTAGCTTATATAGTGCGAAGTGTCATAGCTTAAACAAATGCCTCTAAACCGAAGCTTGAACGAATGCTGTATTACGAAGATACTAAGCTAAAGAGAAGGAAAAAGGGGTCGCTAGGACCGATGTAAACAAATATATAGGGTAAGCCGCCAAGGCGCTAGCTTTAGGCGGGCTAATCGCAGGTCGGCAGAATATGGCAGAATTTGGCAGGTAACGTGCGATAGCGCCGTTACATTACCCCCCTCTTTGAAAGAAAGCCTACCCTTAGGCTTAGTTAGAAAAAATAGGGTAGCACTAGGCTTATAAATATAGGATTACAAAAATATAAGATAAGGAGATAAAGGGGATATAAGTCCGTCCTAACTAAGTATAAAGGGCGATTGTGGGCTAAGTGGAAGCACTAGGCTAGAAAGAGTAGCCGTTAAAAGTCTTAGCACGGATCTAACTAATTAGATAACTTTAACCGGCGGTTAAAGTTCCTGGATATCTAAAATTTTACGGTACTAGTAGAAAAACGGTAAAATATGGCAGAATTTGGCAGACAGCTGTATTAGGGCTTTAGGGCGTTTTTATCCCTATATTCTTCCGATAACTTATTGTCTTTATTATACTAGCATTCTATCTATTTATCTAGGTACTTTAGGGGTCCAGGCGTATTAGGGTATTAGTTATAGAATTCTTTAAGCTTCTGGGGGCAGCCTATAAAGTTCCACATAGGGTACTAGGTTGGGTTAGGATTATAGCCCTTCTATTAGATACGGTATTTTAGCGCTCCCCGTACTATCTTATAGGCTAGTATTTTATTAACCTCCTATTTATTATTACCGTTTACTTAAACTAGTAGGGGAGGCTTATTCTTTTGTCTAGGTAATAGGTCGTTTATAGCTTTCCGTAACTTATCTAGTAAGAAGATAGGGTAAACCCTAATTAAGTCTGGGAGCTTTATCTTATATAAGTTACCTATCTTCTTAAGAACCTTATACGGTCCTGCTATCTAGTAGTTTAGCTTACGGCTGGGTTGTTTAGTCCTCCAATTCCTTATTATAACTTAGACTATATTGCTAGGGGTAAAATTAGGCTTTTAACGGTGTTTGTTCGCCTACTATTCTATTAACCTCTAAGCTTTTTCTAGGTTCTCGCGGGCTACCGTCTAGGCCTCCTCCAATTATTTAGCGTANTNTTAGGCCTTAGTATAGAATAGCTTCTCTTATATAGTCTGGGGTTCTTCTAGCCTTTTCCAGTTAAAGCTTATATAGGGTAAGTATCCTATTTCTAGCTAAATTGGGGTAAACCCTATAGAGTTATAGGGTAGGGTTACTTACGCGTAGTCTATTAAGGGTAGTAGTTTAGACTAGTTGTCCTAGAAATAGTTAATAAAGGGCCTAAGCCTTTAGTCTAGGTACTAATTTATAATCTCTGTCTAACTATCTATCTAGGGGTAATAAGCCGTAGAAAGCTTTAGCTTAATGCCTAGGATCCAGGTAAACTTATTCTAGAAGGCTAATATAAACTATAGCTTATAATCGGATATAATAGTATTTAGTGGTTTATAGATTTGGTAGATGTAATAGATATATAGCTAGGCTGCCTCTTTAGCATTAATGTTTTTATAATATAGAATTAAAAACGGGCGTTTACTAAAGCGGTTAACTATAACTATAACTATATTATATCCGTTACGGTTCTTAGGTAGTTTATAAAAGTCTATAGAGATATACTGCTAAGGGCGCTCTAGTATTGGGAGTAGCTTAAGTAGTCCTAAGGTCTTATCCCGTAGGATTATAGCTCTTTAACAGTCTTTACAGTTCCGTATATATTAATTAATATCTGCAACCATTCTTAGCTAGTAGTAGCGGCAGTTAATAATTTTATGGGTCTTGTTCTTACTAGGGTATGCTATAGAGACTTAGTAATAAGCTTTACGGATTAGTTCGGTCCGTAGATTATTAACGTTAGGGACTATAAGCCGCTCCTAGTATAGGAGCAATCCTTCCTCTATCTTAAAATTAGGGTCTCCTTTTACAGCTTATTCGCGGAGGGCCCTTAGGGCATTAGCCGTACGGTTTACAGTTAGGAGGCGGTTAATTAGCCCTATTAGCTTATCTAAGGACTCCTTTATTAGTGCTAGCTTGTTTTACTAGAAGTCTAGCTCCTTAAGAATCTATAGGTTAAGCTGTTCTAAATAGAGGAGGGCGCGCGTTTAATATTAGGTCTTTAGCTTATCCTAGGGTCCTATATCTTGTTTTCTTTAGGTTAGGGTATTAGCCTTAAAGTTTTACTTACTAAAACGATATATAATTGTAAAGAAGAATTAAGAGAGTATTTTAGCCTACTAGGCTTATCGCCCTATAAGCTGCTTTATAGTTATAAAGTACTCTAAGGCTTTATAATCTGTATATATCTTAATCTAAGAGTTTATACCTTTAAGCTTTACACGCTATTAGGAGAGTAATTAAATAATAGCTAGCATTTCTTTATTGTGTACTTTATAGTTATACTTAGCTAGGTTTATTATCTTTAAGAAGAAAGCTATAGGGTACTATTCGCCGTCTGGATATAACTATAATAGAATTCCTGCTACGACCCTATTAGAGGTATCTGTTTCTAGTATTAATTTAAGGTCTAGGTTATAGTAATAAAGAATTAGGGAAGAGATAAGCTAATTCTTTACCTCTTTAAAGGCCTTTATATAGCTATTATTAAAGACAAAAGGCATATTCTTCCTAGTTAGTTATATAAGAGGTTTTACTATAATTCCGTAGTTATAGATAAACCAATGGTAAAAATTATAAAAACTAAGGAAAAACTAGATTTCTTTTACTATATAAGGGGGCTTCTAGTTACGGATTGCCTTTACCTTCTTAGGGTTAACCTTAATTTTTTCTATAGTTATAATAAACCCGAGGTATTTTGTATGTTTTACCCCAAACTTATATTTCTTAATATTAACTTATAAGCCCGCGTTCTATAGCCTCTCTAGGACCTTCTTAATATAAACTTAATACTTAAGTTCGTCGTCCAAGTATATAAGAATGTCGTCTAGGTATACCATATAGAATTCGTTAAGGTAATTAAAAAGAACGTTATTTATATACCTTTAGTACGTAGCCGGTCCATTTATTAGTTTAAAAGGAAGAACTTTATATTTATAGGAACTATAGCGGGTACAGAACGTTGTTAAATCTTTAGATATAGGGTCTATCCTAATTTAGTAGAAAGCTTAGCGGATATTAAGTTTAGTAAAGATCTTTGCCTAGCTTAGACGTATAAGGGTCTTATTAATTAAAGGAATAGGATACCGGTCCTTTTAAATAATAGTATTTAGCTTTTAATAGTCGATATAAAAATAAAGGCCTCTATTAGGCTTTTTTACGAACAGGATAGGGGAAGTAAAAGGGGCTTAACTTAGCTCGATAAACCCTTTATCTAGGTTATTAATTAAGTACTGCTTTATTGCTTTTAGCTTATCCGTTAATTAATAGTAAAGGGGGCTATAGCCTAGCGAGTTATTGGCCTTTAATTAAATCTTATAATTGTACGTCTAGTAGGGGGGTAACTTATTTAAGGCCGCCTTTAAGAATGTATCCTTATAGCCTATATAAATAGTAGAAAGGAGGCGTTTAACTAGTTCCTTATTAGTTTCCTCATCTAGCCTTTCCTCTCTATTATTAATAATTTGGTTAATCTTATATAGGCTTATTATAAAGACCTTATTGTCCTTCTGGTATATATTAAAGTAAAATACTATAGCGCTAATTACGGTAATGTCTATAGTAGGGGGGTTAACTAATAATAGGGGCGTATATAACTTTAGGGACTTCTAGGGTACTAGCGTTATTATTACTCTTTTTAGCTTCTATTACATCTTTTAGAGGTTATCCCTTATATCCTATTAATACGTTCTTTTCCATAACGGTTAGATCTATATAATTTAGACGTTATTTATATTATTATCTGTCCCGCTTCTATACGTAGAGTCCTCTTTAAATATAGCACTTCGGAAGAGTATCTTTATCGGTATAGAGTTCTTTCTAGCTTTATAGTGGGCGTCCTTTTAGGTAAAGGCTAGGTTACGGGCCTAGATATCCTACTAGTAGGTAGGGTTACTCCTTGCGGCTAGTATCTTGCGGTTAGTTCGGATCTCCCTAATAAAGGAGGGTAACCTTAGTCTATCCTTTAGCTAGACAAACTGTCTTTTTTATATATTTAACCAAATATTAAAATAGGACATCTATTTTTGTTTAAGGATTATATTATAGGACCCTAGGTCTAGGATATAAAAGGGGATGCTATATTAGCGTCGTCTGTTAAGAGCGATATATAACTTTAAGACGTAGGTAATAGGCCAACTAGCTTAGCCGTTATAGCCCTTTACCTAGATAGGCTTCTCTAGTTAGATGGCTTCTATATTTAGAAACTTAGTAACATTATTTATATAGGCAGTATTTATAAAGGCAAAGCCATTTACTTTAGTGTCAATAAGGGCGGTTATATTAACTCTATATCTATTTTAAGATACTATATATAAAACCGTAAAATGCTTTCCACCTATTAACTAACTAAGATTAATCTCTTTAAGATCAATAGGGTACCCTAAGGGGGAGTCTTTCCCTAGGGTTCTTCTTTTCCTAACTTATTAGACATTTCTCCTTCCTTTATCTCCTTAATATTACCTATATCCTTTAGCTCCGGGTAGGATAAGGCAAAGTAACCTTACTTATTGCAGTTAAAGCACGTAGCCGAGGCAGGGTTAATTGGAGTATTACGGCGAATACTAGTTAATAGCGTAGTACGTAGCTGGTCGGGTAAGGCTTATTAGTGCGTAGTTATAACCGCCTTTAGTATAAGAGCAGTTATAACTTATCTTCCTGCTCTAGCTTCTATAGGTATAGCTAGCAAGTTCTAATTATTATAAAGTCGCTTCTACTAATTAGGGTAGGTGTTAATCCGCTTTAGTTCTAAGTCTAATAATAGGTAACGAGCTGCAAGTCTTTTATAGGTTAGTAGGTTATCTAAGGTTACAGCAATCTTTTCTTATAGCTAGATTGTTAGCTTATTATATAGGTCTAATCGGTAGTTCTTAAGGGGAACCTAGCCTTCTCCTATAAGGTATAGGAATTAAGTCTAGAATTTAGTAAAGGGTTAGTTCGGTTTTATTATTAGGTAATTATAGTTATAGTAGGCATCCTGTACTTTATTTAGGTTAACGTAAATAGCCGCTAGGTGCTATATTATCTTATTAATAGATATAAATTAGANAGGGGANTNNTCCTTAAACTTNGNTTAAAGGTNCNNTTAGGCGTCCCTAGTGGTTNNACNAAANAGGTAGAGTATTTTAGCTTCTTTAGAAAGGAAATAGTTATAGTTAACGCGGAGCTTTCCTCGTACTTAAATCCTCTAATTCTTAAAGGTAGGGTCTATCCTGTTAGACAGTGGTAGGGGGTTAGGGAGCTTAACGGACTTTAATTGCTTCATTATTGTATCCGTACTCCCTAGTATATCGCATTTAGTAGAGTAAATAGGTTAGCTAGGGCTTTAAGAAGGGGAAGCTAGGCTATTTTATAGGGCCGTAAGGCTTTCTAGGGTCTCTTATAGGGTCTCTTATATATTTCTCGCTTTAAGATAATTAGCTTCCTAGCTAGCTATAAGGGCGTAAATCTGCTCGCGTATGTCTACAATATTATTATTGTCTTTAATTTCTGATCCTAATTGGATCTTAGGTTCCTTTTAGGTAAAGGCAGCTCTCTTAAATAAGCTTGCTTTAGGTGCTATCATTAGCTTCCTAAGGTTTATTAGTATTATACGCTTTAGTTTTAATTCTAGGGGTATAGGTTTAGTCCTATCTAGCTTATAAGGTAGAATATTATCTAGGCCTTCCTAGGTAATATAGAGTTGTTTTAGTGTCTAAGTATAGCGCGTTAATGCGTTGTTGCAGACAAAGTTTCTTTAGGGTGGGATATTATTGAGGCCTTCCTAGGCAAGGTAGGGAGAGCTTAGTATAATATTACGGCTTAAATAAATGCCTCTAAACCGAAGCTTAAATGAATGCTGTATTATAAAGATACTAAGCTAAAGAGAAGGAAAAAGGGGTCGCTAGGACCGATGTAAATAAATATATAGGGTAAGCCGCTAAGGCGCTAGCTTTAGGCGGGCTAATTACAGGTTGGCAGAATATGGCAGAATTTGGCAGGTAACGTGCGATAGCGCCGTTATATGAAGCTAGTAAATTTATGGGGTAAGATTACTTATATAAAGTCTATATAGGGGAGAAGCTCTAACTAATTGTCCTAGTAGTGGTTAATAAAGGGCCTTAAGCGTTGGTTAATGTACTAGTTTAGTACTTCTGTATTACTATTAGTTTATAGGTAACTAGATATAAAGAGCTTTTGCTTAACGCTGGTTAGTTTATATAGCTTGTTTATAAAGGCTAAGATAAATTAGGGTTCTTAATCTAATATAACTGTTTCTAGAAGGCCGTACACGCGCTAGACGTATTAGTAGTATAGGTTTACTGCGTTAGCTATGGTAGCAGTTTTATAGTAGGGTAGTGAAAAGGCTCTCTTGCCTAGTCGATTAACGACTACAAAGACGTTATTAAAGCCCTTTTTATCTATTAGGAAGGACTTAAAATTAAAAAAGACGTGCTGCTAGCAGCGTTTACTAATTAGTAGGGGGTGTAGTAGGCTTAGGGTTTTATCGCGGGGTATATAGGTCCTCCTGTAGGTCCTATAGTTTCCTATATAGGTATTATAGTCTAAGGGTAGTCCTAGCTAATAGTATTGGTCTGCTATAAGTTTTCTAGTCTTTGTTTTACCTAGGTAAGCGGTTACCTAGTAGGAGTATACCTTTGCAATAAGGTAGGTACGGAGGTAATTAGTATTAGGGACTATTAGCTTACTAAAGCGGGTTAGTAGTCCTTCTTAGAGTTTTTAGCCCTTTTGGTCTTGCTTAGCTAGCTAATATAGCCCTACTAGCGACTCGCTAGTTTGATTGGCCTAGAGGATCTAATTAACTAGCTTATACGGTTCCTATTTATAACTTACTACGACTAGGGGGTCTTTAGAGGTTAACTCTAGTATAGTAATTATAAGGGCGGGGTTAATTAGGTACATAGTGCGTACGGCTATATCCTTCTCTTTTTATATCTTTAGGTCCTCTTACTTTTGTAATAGGGTATTAGCTACTATATTTGCCGTGCCTAGCCTATATATAATCTGCATGTAGAAATTAGCTAGTAGGTTTGCCTAGTAGGCTTGCTGTGGACTTAGCAGCCTCTTAGTTATAAAGTACTTAAGGGCTTAATAATCTGTGATTACCACAAAGGGTGTATATTAAAGGCCAATAAGGTGACCTCGCCATTTCTATAGGCCTCTTATTACCGCTAGCATCTCTTTATTATAGATCTTGTACCGCATCTCTATAGAAGACATTATCTTTAAGAAGAAGGCTACTAGCTTCTAGGTCCCATTATCTTGCAGCTAGTTTAGTACCCTAGCTACTACTCCGTCATTTACGTCCGTCTTTATACAGGTGTCTTAGAACGGTAAGTAGTGCTTAATTATACTGCTAGATAGCATAAGGGCCTTAACTCGCTTAAAGGCTTTAAGCTCTTTCTCCCCTAGCGGGTGCTATACTCCCTTCTTTATAAGCTTACTAAGCGGTTATATAACTCGGCCGTAATCCTTTAAGAAGGCCTAGTAGAAGTTATAGAATCCTAGAAAGGATTATATCCCTTTTATAGAGGTAGGGGGTTCCCAATCCTTAATTATAGATAGCTTATTGGTGTCTATAGCGACCCTGTTAGTACCAATAATAAAGCCTAGGAACTTCGTCTTAGTAACGTTAAACTTACTCTTTTTAATATCCGCTTATAAGCCTGCCTCTTAAAGCTTCTATAGGACCTTCTTAACATAGACTTTATGCTCTAGCGGGTCGTCTAAGTAGATTAGGATATTGTCTATATAGGCTATATAGAAATTGTCTAGGTAGTTAAAAAGGATATTATTAATAAATCTCTGGAAGGATATAGGGCCGTTATATAGTCTAAAGGGTATAATATGGTATTTATATAATCCGTACCTTATATAGAAGGTGGTTAACTTCTCTACCTCTTCCTTTAGCTATATACGGTAGAAGGCCTGCTAAACGTCTAGCTTAGTAAAGATCTTAGCTCTTAATAGCCTAGTTAACGTCTCCTTAATTAATAGCAGCGGGTAGCGGTCCTTCTTAGTAATTATATTAAGCTTTTAAAAGTTAACGTAGAATTGCTACCCCCCTTTTAGCTTTTTAGTAAATAGGACCGGAGCTATAAAGGGTGTATCGCTTGGTATAATAAACCCCTTCTATAAGTGCTCCTGTAGGTAGGCCTTGACTAGCTCTAGCTATTTTAACGATATATTATATAGCGGGCTAGGGGCTAGTTCTCTACTGCTGCTTTTAAGAACAATATTATAGTCCACCCCCTTGCGATGTGGTGGTAGTATATTGGAGGTAGCTTTTAAGAAACCGTTAGCGTACTCTTAATAGGGCTGTGGTAGCTTTTCGTAAATAAGCCGGCGGAGTTCTTCCTTATTGTCTAGTAGCGTATCCTGTTCCTTTCTATCTTTTATTAGCCGGTTAATCTTATAAAGGCTAGTAGATCCAATTACTACGCCTTTACGCTTCGCTCCGTATAAGAATTTCCTAGCCTTAAGTAACGTGATATCCGCAGCTCTAATATCCATAATAGGCGAGAACTGCCTTACTCTCGGCTTTGGTGGTAAGGCTAGCTTAGGGTAAAGCTAGTCTTATATCTTCCTTATCGCGTCTTAGGTATCAATCCTCCAGGTATACTTATAGTCGTATAGGGCTCGTTTTAGTATGATTTTAGTAGGAGGCTTCTTCTCTTAAAGCTCTCTAATTGCGGCTATACGTTTAAGAGTACGTTGGGGCGTAGGCATAGGCTCTTAATCTAGCAGTGCGTCTCTTTAATCTGCATCTTTCTAGTAATCCTCGTTAATTAGCGGGGGAAAGAGCTTCTTTTTTAGTATAATTACGTCCTGCCTGCCATAGTAGTTCCTCTTAGTTGGCTATACTAAGGCCCGGTGTTTGCAGTTAATAAGGGCCCTAGTTTTCTTAAACTACCTATAGCCAATAAGAAGATCGTGGCGGCCTATATCGCAGATGTAACGTGGCCCGCCTCACGTCGCCATACGGCCAAAAAGACTGAGAGTGCTTGCGAACTTACTGGGGCCAGGTGTCGTGGGTTCGATCCCCATCGGTCACTTCGCTCTGGTACAGTCTAACGCGCATCCGTGAGATTCCGATCGCTTACGTTACTGGGGACTAACTAATATGGTGATACTCTTGGCGTGATCCCTGTGGAGGCCCAAACGGGCGCACAGAGGAATCCCTGCGAGCGCTCGGGGACGAGCGCGCAGAGGAGAGAGCAATTGTAAGAGTATATATATTAGGTCCCGCCGCGCTTGCGACAAGTTCGCAAGCACTCTCAGTCTTTTTGGCCGTATAGCGACGTGGAGGCGGGCCACGTTACAGCAGAATAGGAACCATATAGGGGCTCGTTAACTATCTATAACTAGGTTCGCCTTAAAGAGCTATCTAATTATGTCTATCTGCTAATTGTTATAGCCAGATACAGCAACTCCTTGTCCTTTAATCTTGTAGAGCTTTAGTTGCAGTCGTTGCTTAATAATTAGCAGTAGCTTATAGTATATAAAGGCCTCTCCGCCCGCACTAGAGTTAAGTAGGCTTACTATATTAAGAGCCACGCTACCTAGCGCGATCCTACATAGCATCGTAAGGGCTGCGCCTCCTAAGATCTCCTTCAGCTGTATAGGCGCTATATTAATTGCTTCGGTCTGCTCTAGGCAGGAGACTTCTCCTAAAGCTGCTTATTTTCTGATTCCGCCGAGTTGGTAACTATCTCGTACTCTTTACTTTAGTTAATTGCTTTAGCTTCTATCTTCTTCAGCGCTGTATAATCCTTAGAATAGTGTCCTTGCTTACTATAGTTAAAGTAAGTAACTGGCGCTTTTGCGGCTAATGCTGGAGTTAAAGACTACTAGGAAGGGGGGGGACCCTTAGCCTCTTTAGCGCCCCTAGTAGATGCTCTCTTTATAGCCTAGGCTGCTCTATAGTTACTTCGTTCCTTACCTATCTGCTTTAGACCTCGGGCGTACTATTAAGTAGTCTTATAATAAGCGTGGAAGTGTAAGGTAGTATTACTAAGGTGTACGGTAGGGAGCAGGTAAGCCGAGCATGAGTTACATAGGGAGTCGATGGAAGAAGACGATATAGTAATGAGGGTAGGCAATAGCCTGAGTACAGAGACGAACCGATAAGGGAGGAAGGAGGCTGTAAGCCCGAGGAGCTTATAAGGGGTGGCCAAGGCCTAGCCGAAGGCTAGCCTTGGCAGCCCCTAAGAGCTCCTAGGATGTAGCCGAGTAAGGGACCAAAAGTACCCTTATAGGAAGCTATAGTCTTTGTCTACCACCTTAACTTCCATTTAGATGCGTAGGCTGTTATAAAGCTTATTATAAAGCTCCTCTTTTTATTAATCTTATGGCATCCTTAAGATATTTGCTAGCCGTATAAAGTTAGATTAGAAATCGTTAAAGTCTTCTAGGTACGGCATTTTAAGGCCTTTAAGTTCCTGCTAGGCCTTAATGCGGCAATCTAGGTCCTTAAAGACGTTCTCTAGGAACTTAAGTACCTCTTTACTAGTAGGGTTACGTTCCGCGTCGCGCTCTACCTCTAAATAAGGTAAGAGGTGGTTATAAGCTTTGCCTCCTACACGCGTTTTAATATACGCTACTTTTGCATCTTCTTCTTGGCCTAGGTTATCCCGGTAAAACCAGTCTATATTAGATTAAAGCTTATTTTATACGTGGCCGCTCTAGGCCTAATAGGTAGATTCTTTCCCATCTATAAGCGTAGGTAGATTTAGGAACTTTGCTGTGCGTTCTAAGCCTATAATACTACTCGTCTAAGAGAATAGTGTCCCTTCTTAAATTATCCGTAACGGTATACTTTCTTACTCGCTATCTTCCTAATCTAGGGCTTATATAATAACCTTGCGGCCTATCCTTAATATCTTCTAATTAGCCTTGCGGAGCTCGTTAGTCCTATTATCTAGGTGCTCCTTAAGCTCCGCTATCTTTACCTCGGCCTTTTTTTTCGCATTAATAGCCTTATACGCGTAGTTATTTGTAAGACGCTATAGTATAGCGATCTACTATTCCAACGCCTTCCTTCGTATTCCTTAGAGCCTTAGCTCCTCTATAAGTTTGGTTATAGGTATCTCGGCTAGGCTTTAGGTAATTACGGCTATAAACTCCCTTTTGGTCTCTATCTTAAAGTATATAGGGTTCTTATCGTCTTCCAATTGTGCTATAAGACGGTCCTATTTGCTCTTTATATTGTCTAAAAGCTCTATCTCGCCATAGTATAGTTAGAGCTCTGGCAGCTTAAGTGTCGCGTCTACGGGTTCCTCGCGACCTGCTAGCGCTGGGTCAGTAGCTATCTCTAGTGCACTAGGCCTTAATGCGCTCTTTCTTACTATAGTATCTCTTTGCTTCCTTAGGCAAGTCCTCTTACTACTAAGATTATAATTAGGGTGATCCTTTTAATCTAATTACCGTAGTCTCTTCTTTTAGCTGCTTAATCTACTGTTATAATTGCCTGCCTCGAGCAGGGCTTAGAGGGTTGGTTGGTCTATAGTTGTAGTAGTAGAACTGGCTACGCGTTTAACCGTTAGACCTAGTATTATATCGCCTCTATAGGTCAATTGGGGTTAACCTTAGTCTAATATTACGGCTAGCTTCCCGTGGGAGCGGTCTGATAAATTAAGCAATAATAAGGGGCTATATTATAAATAGACTAAGGTAAGGGCTTGAAGAAAGGGGCGCGGTAGACGACTATGTATATATTCGGTCGTCGGGGCAACGTTGGGGCAACGTTGATCCGTGACCGACGACGCCTCGATAGTAGCTATGTAGACGAACCGTCACAGTAGTAAGAAGTCTTAACTTGCCTTTATTAAGTCGCCTACACCTAATACTCTTAGCGTTGTTAATTAATTCTATATTAATCTAACTAGTAGGCAGTATAGGCGTCCAGCTATACTACCGTTAGGGTAAGATCTAACTATAAAATTATTACCTGTAGTTCCTCTACCTTATTTATAAGGCCTAAATTATATAGCTAATTTATAGGAGTATTTTAACTGGCAGAAGCTCTTAGTATAAGAAGACCTAAAGTAGGAGAGTAATCTTAAAGCTGCCTATTAAGTTGCTTATAAGAAGCAGTAGGACTTAAGGATTATTAGGAAGTAGAAGCTAAATTAAGAGGGTAAGATGCTGGTTAATATAATAATTAATAAGGGAGTACTAGAGGCAATTGCTAAATAGGTATATTAGGATATTAAGAACTAGAGGACTTTATAAGTTACTTAGCTTTCTAGTAGTATTAAGGATTTAAAGGAAGATAAGTAGTAAATTTTTTACACTAGTATAGCTTTGCCTAAAAGTTTAGGGTAGAATATAGATTTTACTAGTAATTTATATAAGAGTTCTATAATATAGTAAGCCGACTAAGGCAATGTCTAACTCCTACTAAAAAACACCACGCTAAGGATTATAAGGTTTAACCTAAATTTAATAACTTACTAACTCTTCTATTAATCCTTCCTTATATATACCTACTATAGCTAAAGTAGGCTCTAGCGTTATTACTCCTTCTACCTATAGTATCTATATACTACTATAGGAAGTTTTTAAACTTATTACCCTAAAGCTCTAGCTTACTCCTCTATAATCTAAAATGTTGTTAAATATACTCCTTTAGCTTACTAAAGAACTCTTTAATTAGATTTAGATTAGGTAAATATATAGGCAGATAAATAAGCACTATACCGCGCTTAGTAAAAAGAGACTTAATTTATTCTAAATAGTGGAAGCTTGTATTATCTATAATAACTACTAACCTTAGAGCTAGATAAGGATTATAGTAAGGTAAGAGGTAGTATTTAATCTAGTAATTATATCCTTCCGTGTTTATTAAGCCGCTATATACTAATAATACTAGTATACCATTAATAGTATACGTAGGTAGAATATTAAGCCGCTACTTGCCGCGATTATATAGAGTATATAGGATTAGCGTTGTGCCTACCGGCGCCTAAGCCAACTTTCGTATACCTGTTTTTAAATTAGCGCTAGATTTATCTATAAAGATAAGTTAATTAATAGTAAACTATAAGATATTAGCCTAGTATTAATTACGGTCCTCCTAACTCCGCTTTAAAGTAACGCGATAAGCCTTTATCTGTACGAGTAGAGGTTACGTAGTCATGTCTCTGATTAGTCATCCTTACGGTGACTCATCAGCCCCCTATTTAGGCACCGCGATCCTTACGATCCTCTGCGAAAGACACGAATGAATCAAAGAACCTATTACCTTATATTGCAATTGCAGTACCCCCGGGTGATACCGACACTGATTAGTTGATATCACAGATCAGCTAGGTGTTATTACGAAGAGAGGCACTACGCGATTGCTCCTACCAAGGCCCGTTGACCACGTTGTGTTTGCTAAGGAGAACCCTTCCTGTATAGGCCCTGGGAACTCAAAGAACCGACTCCTCCAAGGCTTCGTTCGGTTCGCGTCCATTATGCAAATTAACCCCGTACGATCTCTTCACTAAGTGCCAGTACCCCTAATACCCAAGAGAGACACCACGCGATCGCTCCTACTAAGGCCCGTCAATTACGTCGCGTTTACTAAGGAGAACCCTTCCTGTATAGGCCCTGGGAACTCAAAGAACCGACTCCTCTAAGGCTTCGTTCGGTTCGCGTCCACCACGCAAAATCAACACCTAGTACAACCTCTTTACTGAGCGCTAGTACACCCAGCAGCGTTAGCAGCACCCCTACCTACACCCCTACCTACACCACAACCTACACTATAACCTAAACCACAACCTACGCTAGCTAATTATGTCCGACATAAGAACCCAACGTCCGAACTAGGCCAACGGAATCACCCTAACCAACGAGACTACTGCAGAGGATATTACCAATTATATTTACTTTAAAATTAATAAGTATACTAGCTATAACTTTAAGGATAAAACCCTATGGGATTCATACCAAGAGGACTTTAATAATTTTGAGATACAAACATTTAAGGAAGCTGATAGGTCTATAATCAAAAGACTTAAACAACTACTCTAACGTAATGGAGTATGGGTCTTTAACAAAAAGAGTAAGCTAGTACCGCAAGCACTGTACGACGTCGCTTACGAGGACAACCGTACAGAATGGTCAGATGCAGAAATTCAGCTATATATCAACAGCGAAGGACCCTTTAATTTGTATGCTATCAACTATTGTCTTAAATTACGCCCACTTACCACCACCCCTAGGACACCTCAACCACCTGTTGCGTCTATACCCCAGCAAGCTCCGTCTAAGCAAGCTACTCCATCCGCACAAGCTCCGCCTGCACAAGCTCCGTTTGCGTAAGCTCCGTCTACACAAGCTCCGCCTATACAAGCCTTGTCCGCGCAAGCTCCGTCCACACAAGCTCCACCCACGCAAGCTCCGCTAGCCTTACCCTCTTCCTTAACTAAAGCCAAGGATTTACGGCAGCCAAGCTCGTACAAACCTCTACAACCTGCCCAGCAACGGTACAACTCAGCTCCAGCTGTCTCAAATAACCTTCCTACGGCCGAGCTCCCCTTACCTACAAACGTTACGGCTCCCTCTGCGAATATTACGGTTCCCTCCACAAATGTTATAGCTCCCTCTACGAATACCCCTATGACACCTTAAACACCTGTTGCATTTATACCCCAATAACCTGCCCAGCAACAGTACAATTTTTAGCAGCCTGCCTAGTAGCAGCAGTACGACCCTCGGCAACCTGGCCGACAACAGCATACCCTATTGTAATTTACCCGACAACAGCAACCAGACCTAGGAGGAGGAGGAATAACGTTATACAATGCTTGGACACCTCAGTAACACCTTATACGCGCCTACCTGTCTCCACCGCGATATCCGCAATGTTCACGATATCCGCAATATCCGCAATATCCGCAACGATATCCGCAACGTCTACAATATCCGTAATATTCGCAATACTCGAACATCCGCGATTACTGCCCCGAGCACCTGTTAACCTATATACTTCTCCTTTATACTTTCTTACCTTCTTTCCTTTTTGTAAATGTCGCCAGTGTCTGTATGAGTAGAGGTTACGTAGTTATGTCTCTAATTAGTCATCCTTACGGTAACTCATCAGCCCCCTATTTAGGCACCGCGATCCTTACGATCCTCTGCAAAAGACACGAATAAATCAAAGAACCTGTTACCTTATATTGCAATTGCAGTACCCCCGGGTGATACCGACAGCCTTATATATAAGTAAGTTATTTCCTTATCTATATATTTAGAATGTAGCTTACTAGCTTCCTACTCTAGCTAGCGACTCTTAACTTTGTAGTAATTATTTATAGGCCTACTATAACTCTAAAACTGTTGTATATATACTAAGCCATTTTATCTAGATATAGATTTGGTGCCTTATTAAGTCGGTAAAGTAATATAATAATTATCTAAGAGCTTAGCGCACTCTTTGGGCTAAAGTGTATACGACTAAATCTTGTCCTTCTATACCTCTCTAGTTTCCGTTAAATTTGTTAAATAGCTCTGTGAAAGCACTTGGCTTAAACACAACACTGTTAATTGGTGGCGCCCGCGTTAATAAGGATTTTAAGGAAAACATATTGCTATTTGCGTATATTAGGCGCTATATTTAATAGAGGCAACAATAAGAGTTATACTATGATCTAGAATAAAGATTACGATATTGGTAAGGAAGAGATATTATGAATAGCTTTAAATGTAAGGCGATGTCTTCCCCCCCTTAGCGGCTACTATATCTAATTCTGCTAGCTCTATATACTAACTTAGGCGAAGCTTAAGCGAAATTAGATGTCGGGCGACAGAGCGAGCTCCCATAACCTTGGCGACCTTATGGGGGGTAGCCACCAGTCCCAAAAAGGAAGTGGAAATCTCTTTTTGCTCCGTCCTCCGTACCGCGCACACCTGGGGGGAGAAACCGGAGCTCGTACAAGCTGAGTGTTTACCGCGGGGTGTTTCTGCCCCTGACTAGGGACGCCAGGCTATTTTTGAGGCAGTCTCACCGAAGAGGCTTAGTCTACAATGGACGAACAGCGATCTCCCGTGCCGGTGTCACTCCTCCTCATGCTTGTTTATCGTCCATCCTCTCTGTGTACCTTTCAAACCCGGCTTTTTCAGTAGTTCGCACTACACTTAATTATGGTAAGCTGTTCGAGCAGTGCAACAGCAACAATAACAACTCCAAGCCTGACCAATCCTAGGTCACAATGTCTCAGCCTCATGAACCCGGATCAAGGCTCTATGTACACCACCTCGTCAATTCCGGTTGTTAGCGCTTTTGATTAAGCCACCAACTAACACGAATTCAGTCTATCCGGCTTGGCAGCTGAATATCAGAAAGAGACTGCCGAACAACCTCACCTGACAGTCAAATTTGAAGCTTTTCGACGCCTCTGCCAGCCGCATCGTGATCAGGTGTATTGGTGAGCTCCACGCGGTGAGGAACCTGACTCAGGAAGTCTACTAACAACACGTCTTCTAGTTTCCTACCCCTCTTCTAAGCCGCCGACGCGTTGTTTGTGACAATCCTCAACTTCCTCAAGCCTCTATCACGACCTTCCTCAAGCCTCTATCACGACCTTCCTCCTCTATTACGGCCTTCCTCAAGCCTCTGTCACGACAATTGCCAGCTCTTGCGTCCGAATGACCTTTCCGGCGGTAATCAGTTCAAAAATGGCTTGCTTTTGTCCTAGGTAACTTCGCAGAAGTTAGAAATAGGCCCTTAGATGTATTGATCACGCTGTTAAGACGGATATTGATGGCGGTGGTCACAGATGAGGTTTCTAAGTTTGGGTGAATACTAAGTCTTGGCGCGATCGTAAGGGACTTTGGATGGCTCTGCAGATTTAAGTATAAAGATGTTTATCTGCGCCTGTTATAAGGTAATACCATCCTTACCACTTTTTATACTAAATTTGCATATTCCTACAACAAGTCCTAACTAAAATCTTTTAGATTCTATCCTCAAAGGTATCCACCATGCCATCTTCTGGGTACGATCCTTCCCGTACGGAAGGAACTCCAGAACCTACTTTACCTGATCCTAAAGCTCCACTGCGCCTTCCTAGCTTTGGAAGCTTCTTTGGCTTATTTACTCCTTCCTTACCTAGTAATATAACTGTGCCGAATACTCCCTCTGTTCGCTCTGCTGCATCTAGTTCTTCTACTCCAACGCCTACCACCCCCAACCGTCGCATTCGCCGAGCAATTGCCCGTCTTAATAGACGGGAGAGACGTGAGGAACAGGAGCGGGAGGAGCGAGCTACAGAACGTATTTAACGTCGCCAACGGCTTCAGGAAAGCAACGCTCGAGCGCTTGTTCCTTACTCCCTAAGATACACAATTAAAGGCCTCTATTGCTATCTTTAAGAACCTATCTCTCGCATTACTGCATTGGTTAAGCAACTATATTCTACTGTCCACTACATTATTAATAAAGCGTAGACCCCAATACATGGTGGCTATCGAAATGCTCTTACATACGGCTCGCCAATTCGGCGTCGACTAGTTGATTTCCTAGAGTCAAATACTTGGGCGCGTCGCCTTACCTACTCGGAGCTTTCCTTCCACGCAGGAGTCCCTTGTTCCGACTCTATAGTCGCCCGATATCTTAAGAAGGAGGGCTTTTGACGCTGCGTTGCTCATGCAAAGCCCTGGCTTACTGCAGCTCACTGTTGCGCCCAGTTGGCATTCGCATTGGCTTACCGTTACTTCCAAAAAGAGGATTAGTAGAGAGTTATATGGACAGATGAGGCAGCTATGCATCGTGGTGGGCACCAGCGGCTCTATGTCATTAGAAGACCTAGTGAACGATATCATCCTAACTGCCTCCGTCCTAAGTTCACTAATATACCTCATACGATGGTATGGGCTGCATTCTGCGGTGCAGAAAAAGGGCCTCTACTATTTTGGAACAAGGAAGAATGGGGCAATATTACGGCGCAGGGCTTCCTGGATTACATCTATCCAAAGCTTAAAGAATTCTACGACTTCTATAACGCTGAGTATAGCGTATATTTCCCTAATCACGAATTTGGAAGTACCCCAATAATTATACAAATGGATGGAGCTCCCTGTCATAAAGCTCGTATTACCATAGCTAAGTTCCAGGAAGACGATATTAAGTTACTTCAGTGGCCAGCAAACAGCCCGGATCTTAACCCAATTAAGGCCGTTTGGAATTTGATAAAGACTCAATTGGCTAAGCAAAAGCCTCGCCCGTTAACAAAAGAAGCAATGCAAGCAGCCATTAAATCTAAATAGGAGAATCTGGAGGCCTGCTACTTTAAGGAACTGGTTGCTTCTATGCCTGCACGCCTTTAGGCAGTAATTAAAGCAGAAGGGGGACCTACCAAGTGGTAGAGGACAGTAGAAAGCTTGGAGGACGATCAGGATCTTGGAGGACGATTAGGAGCTTAGAGGACGATCAGGAGCTTAGAGGAGACATTTAGACAGTCGTTTAATTGCTAAGCGTTAATTTTAACACTCATTTGGCTACTGTGACTTCAGAAATATTCGTATATAGGCAGTCTACCATACAATCATTAGTTTTAAAAAGCTTCATAAATTTTTGATATTGAGGTCTTTTGAAGCTCGCTGCCAAGACGGGGAAACTCATACTAATCTATATGAGGATTTCCGCCCGAGAGGCGTCACTAGTAAGGCGCTAACAACCGGAATTGACGAGGTGGTGTACACCTCGACCCTAGCCTCCAACCCCTCCCCTGGTTTTTTTGGCTCGTGCCGCCAAACCAAGGCCGCTAATTTCTTGTCGTTCAAGGGAAGCCAGCCATTGCTCTCATTACGAGCGGGGAATCGATGCGACAAGACAATGTTGTGACCCAAGGCTGCATGCCTTGGCCTAAAACCCCGTATCATAAGGCCCCTTACCGGGGAGCTAGGCGAGTTTTGGTGCGTCTAGACATTGATTTAGCCTGGCTCGAGCACCGTGTTACCGCTGGTGGATATGGGCGTTGCGCCTCTATTGACCAGCTGAAGATGCAAAACAGGACGGGGTCTAGGTAAAAGGAGCGCGATGCCCACCCACAAGGCTGTAAGGTTTGTACGAGCTCATTCTTGCTATGATCGGGCTCTGAAAACCATCGGATCATTTCTATTTTATATTCTTTTCGAGATATTGTGATTCCTTATTAATTAACCATAATTACTCATACTACACTACCTTGAATACTCTCAGAAATGGAACCTCAACCTCATATCGTGGCTGTTCCACGCTGGATTCTGGGCCTCCACATTGCGCAGCTCTTCCTAGCCATCATCATCCTGGGTCTCGATGCTTATGGCATTTCATTCATTGCCTACAATGTTCTCATATACTCCCTCGTTGTCGTAAGTCATCAAATTTGCCCTTTCCTAGTCTAACACATTTTCTAACGATACATATCTAGTGCCTTTGCACCCTCGGAGTCGTCATCTACATGCTCGTGGCATCCACCGCAACACCAAAAGCTTACAACATGTGGGCCTTCCTCGCGCTTGATATTTGGATGGTCATATTCTGGATCGTACAATTTTCTCTTGTTGCAAATCTCGCTGCTCTGTGGAACATCTCGTGCAGCTACGACCCATTCTTCGGCTCGTCTTGCACATATGGGAAGCGTGACCTCAGCGGGCTGGAGAAGAGAGGAGTTACAACATACGGCGCCTATTACGGCGCCTTGGCCGCTGGTGCCTTCTTTGGTGCTGTCGAATTGTGAGTATTTTTAACCGTCGATTTTAGTGGAGGGATGGAGAACCTGGACTGACAATGTGATTAGCGTTCTCTGGGTAGTCGTCCTTATAATATTCAGCATCCATCTGAATCGTCATCGTCTATCTGGAGCCCCATCCATGCCCCCTCCGGTTTACTCCAGTGGCTTCGCTGTACCTCTGGAGAAGGTTGAGCCACAGCCACAGGCGCTACCTCACACCGCACCAACCCAACAACCCAACGGACAGGCCAATGGGCAGCCCCAGTTCAACCAGCCCCAACTCAACCAGTCGAACCAGCCTCAGTTTACTCAGCAGCCCGCCCCGCCTCAATTTACGACTCCGTACACACAAGCGCCGTCTCCAGTTAACCGCGACATTGGTGGGATCAGTCCACTTTCAACTACATCAGATGCCTACAATACTGCGGAACTGGCGAGCCCACAGCATACTGGAGGATATAATGTATCGGAGTTGAGTTCAACAGAGCATAATTCAATACAACATGGTTCAACGCAGCAGAGTACGATGCAGCGCAGTACAATGTCCTATAGCTCGACCCAGCATACAGGAGCGGCTGAGTTAAGTGGTGGGCAGCAGTACAGATAAGTGGCGCCAGAAAGTGGGATGTACGAGGCCGACAAAGCGCAATATTGTTTTGTTTCGCGGCGTCGAGGATTGGCTAGCACTCAGGGTTTCCTATGTGTCGTACCCTCGTCATGATGGGAATAGTGGAGTCCCAATACCCGAATCACGCATGTCGCTTACTCTAATTGTGCACCTCTGTTCGTGATGCTACTTCATTCTCTTGGTGCCTCATATCTTGGCGGCCTCTCCCTCTCACTCAAAGCCCGTTCCTCCGTTTGTCTTATCATCTCCAATTATGTAGAAACTTCCCCTTTTTCCGACTTATGCACACTAACCATCCGACCCAACCCTCTCTTATATGGCGATGGTGCTCCTCTAACCAACTCTCTTCTTATCCCATCCTCCCACTCCTATATCCGATTTTTAACGCACCGCCGCCACCCTAACAGCCCGCCGCAACGCTCCGGCTGCCTACTGCACCCCACGCTAACCCCAAAAACGTGCTGCCAACCGCCGGCCCATATAGTATGCACAAGGGCCACTACTTAAAGCCGTAACCGCGCTCCTCGCCCGCGGCCGTTAGATACGCCGACGCAATTAGATCACACAGCGCCGCCGCACCCGCCACCCCCATAACCAGCGCCGTCCCACCCCGTTTCTCTCTTCCAGGCCCTTCGCAGCACCGCACGAACCGGACCACCAGCACGACAGCCGCGCCGAGCATGCCGAGCGCGTAAAACGCGAACCCGGCCCCCCGTCTCAATGCTGCCAAGCCACACATGCCTTGCTGTCTCCGTCGGGACGGTGTAGTTAGTCCAGCACAGCGGGAGCGTGTCCATCCTCTTCGCCGAGTCGTTGAGCGCGAACGCGTGCCCTGGGGAGCGGCAGAATCACATGATGCCGAAGTCGTGCGAGATGGGCATGGTAGGGCGCGCGCACGCGGCGTTGAAGTAGATGCGTAGCGTCTAGGGGATGCCGTAGGAGCGGGGTTCGAGCTCGCAGTAAAGGAACGTGATGTCGAGGACGGGGTAGGCGTCGCGGATGGCACGAGCAAGATCGTAATGTTGCGGGGCCGGGAAGGTGGAGATACTGGTGCCGGAGGATGGTGAGGATGAGGGCAAGGAGGGTGAGGGTCAGAGCGGCGTCAAGGGTGTGTATTTTTATGCGGTGGTGGTACTGGGGAGGGGATTGGTCAGGCAACATCTTTGGAAAGTTTTAAGGTCTGTGGGTGTGGAATGCGGTTTGGAATGAGAGAGGTACGTCTAGATAGCGCTGTTCCAGTCGTAGTTTGGGAGGATAGCTACTTCATCGACAGCAAGGGCTTGTTCTCCTTAGCCGATACAGTAGAGGTGAAATAAGATGCCCTTGAAAACGTTATAAATGATTAACGATTCGAATTGGGGGTTCTAAAGCTTTAGAGGCTTGCCCTGAATAACGCGATCGGCTTGGACAGAGCTACCCTCAGGAATCCGTTCCTGGCGCTGTAGACCAATTTGTCAAGCTCTTGCATATGAAGTAACTTGCCGTATAGCTATGGCTATCGGTCTTTACGGGAAAGACCAGGCTTGAAATTAAATTTGCATTAGATATAGCTAATATATCTTGGCGTTATACAAGAATTTACCTAGATACCCAATTTTTCCTACTCCGAAGCACTTTACCACCAACGAGGGCTAAAAAGAAATTTAACGCCAAATCTAGAGGAATCTACCCTACTATCCACTACATTTTAAATACCGAGTGCCATATTGCATGCAACTTTATTACTTGGTATTTCATCATAAGATTTAGACTCCTATTACCCTTGATCCCTACATATCAGTGATCAGTTACTAATATCATATAACTAGCTAGAAGATGCGAGAAACATATATAGTAATCGACGAGCCTCCTAGACTCTCTATAAAATAGAGGTATTAAAATATATATCTATATCTATAAAAACACGGACCTCTATATATAAGCCGACCGCTTACTCCAAGGTCTTTGAGATCGTGGGTAGGGTTAGAGATCAATATAACATCCTTCATCCAAGTTAAGCATTAGGATAGTCACAATGCCTGAACGAGACCCTATCACAACCCTATTGCTATGCACGGCTAGTGTCTCAACTCGACGACTTTCTGGGAGCAAAATCACTCCCTTTTGACAATATGTTATCCAGCGGTCGTTAACGTTTAAACTCCTAAGCTGGCCGTCGCTTGAGAACGCTACTGATGTGACCGAGCCTGAATGGCCTTTAAGCGTCTGCAGCAGCAATCCCGACCCTGCGTCCCATACCCGTACAGTCTCGTCGTTGGGTCTGGATACGATCTTCTGGTCATCGCCCGAGAACGCTACTGGCCAGACCGAGCCCGAATGGCCTTTAAGTGTCTGCAGTAGCGATCCCGACCCTGCGTCCCATACCCGTACAGTCTTGTCGTTGGATCCGGACACAATCTTCTGGCCGTCGCTCGAGAACGCNACTGNCNNGACCNAGNCCGAATGGCCTTNNAGTGTCTGCAGTAGCGANCCCGACCCTGCGTCCCATACCCGTACAGTCTTGTCGTTGGATCCGGACACNATCTTCTGGCCGTCGCTCGAGAACGCGACTGACGTGACCAAGTCCGAATGGCCTTCGAGTGTCTGCAGTAGCGACCCCGACCCTGCGTCCCATACCCGTACAGTCTTGTCACTGGATCCGGACACGATCTTCTGGCCGTCGCTCGAGAACGCTACTAACGTGACCGGGTCCGAATGGCCTTCGAGCGTCTGCAGCAGCGAGTTCCAGCATTCTGGGACTAACGGCTTGACTTTGATCCATGATGGAACTTGGTTTTCGAAAAGCTCCCGGACCTTGCTCTTAGATGGGCTGAATATAAGAGCCGTACAGTATGCCTGAAGTGGCGCCTGCTCGATAGTAGAACGATTCGTCATACCAAATCGGTATGCATCATGGACCAAGTCGAACAGTGCTTTGTGGTGAGAAGTCTGAACTAATGTTAGCAAGTACGCGCATCATGAAAGGGATATTCACTTGGACCAGAATCCGTAAAGTCGATAGCATATAAATGCTTTCCTGCATTTTCCCTAATAGGCCGAGCGCTTCAAACCAGCGAAGGAGGTATTGCTTGAGGAATTTATAAACTGTCTCGAGAAGAGGAGGGCTAAGGTCGCTCTCTTGAAAGTGATGGACCCAATAAGAGCAAGCATATCGCAGCTCTGCAGGAATATACTGCTTAACCTTACTTCGATCAACTTCACTTGTGTGGATTCCTGGTAATCTCAGATTGCAGATTTCTTTCCGCAGGCTCTTAGACATGGCCTTAAGGCAGTTCTTTGTCAAATCTGTGTGCTTTTTTGCCGTTAACCCGGAACTGAGAGTTAGTACATCATTCTGGATTGAGAAGGAAGTCGCGGAAGGATGGGTGAAGTAGCTGAGGAGCGACTTCTGTAAGGTTCGACACGTCCAAAACCGATCCGAGCGGAGATAATGTGATTTTCACTTCCTCCTCCCTCTCCTCCTCATCCTCTTCCTCCTCTTCTTCTCCTCCTTCTCCCGTTTGAAGCAGAAGAAACGAGTTTCTTACGCACAATGGCTTAAACAAGATGACAATTCATCCCACGACTTTTCGGAACCTTTCTAGAACCATTGGCTGATCGCGTGGGTGGCACTCACTTAGAACTGAATGCCTCAAAACCTGCATATATATCTCATCAAGCTCGGCCGTCTGTGAGTTATGACTAGGATTGTCCTTTAAAAGTAGTGACAATTGCTTCCTCGGACGAAAATTTCTGTCCCTTATGAAACGGCATGCAGTTGCAGCATAGATGAACAGCCCATTGGCTTTCCGCACAAGCTTCTCTAAGTCTTTGCTGTTTGGCCAATCTGGGTAAAGACCACGCTCTTTACTGACTAGTCCGAGTTCATGCTTCAGAAAAGCTGAAATATCCCGCTCTGTTTCGTCCTGAAACACGCTGTGAAGAGCTATATCACGATGTGTCGAACCGCCCATGGACCCGAATCCAAGGTTAATTGGCTGCTCTGGCCTGCTTGTAACGAAAATTCGTAGCTTGATGTTGCCAGCCTCCTTTGATTCTGCAAAAAGCTGAAGGATTAATTGTGCATCGTCCTGATTGGCGCATTCGTCTAGCGCATCGATAACAAGGATGAGCAGGAGTGCGCGTTTCGATTTGGGACAACGGGCCGATTATGAAATGCTTCCACAAATCTCTTTTTTGATCAATACCAGGATGAGCGACGATGGCTTTGTAAATGCGTTCGGCGATACCAGATTTGTAATGGGAAAGCTGGATTGCGAGGGTCTGTACAAACTTTGAGGCATTTCCAAGATCACCACCGCCTTTGGAAAAGAAGAAGCTGGCTCCAAGTTGTCCCTCTTTCGAGAAGTGGTGCGCTACAGTACGAGCAATCAGCGTGGGTTTCAATAAGCGAATATTCAGCCAATAAAATATCGGCATTTGCCAATATTTGCAGCGCCAATATTAAATATTGGCAATAGTTTAGACTAAATTATTATAATAGAAGTATACTTATTCTAAAAAGAAAGATTACATAAATTATTGGCATAGATTGGCAGTTTTTATAATAGTATTTTAATTTCTTGCCTGCACAAAGCTCCGCGCAAAGCTCCGTTACGAAGGCTCTGCGCGAAGCTCTACAGAGGCTCCGCACGAAGCTCCGCACGAAGCTCCGCACGAAGCTCTGCACGAAGCNCTGCACGAAGCTCTGCACGAAGCTCTGCACGAAGCTCTGCACGAAGCTCTGCACGAAGCTCTGCTTACGGAGGCTCTGCACGACGGCTTTGCGTACGACAGTTCTGCGTACAACGGTTCTGCGTATGACGGCTCTACTACAGAGACTCTATATAAAGCTTTGTGTAGATCTTCGTGTAGAGCTTCGTGCAGGGCTTCGTGCAGAGCTTTATGCAGAGCCTCCGCAGAGCTTCCCGCGGAGCCTCCGTATATAGAGCTTTGTGTAAAGCTTTGTATAAAGCTTCGTGCAGAGCTTTGTGCAGAGCCTCCGTATATAGAGCTTTATATAGAGCTTAGTGCAGAGCTTTATATAGAGTCTCTATACGTAGGACCTCGCGATTATAGGGCTTTTATATTGTCGGAATATATGGACAGAGGTTATGTGGTTACGTGTCTTTGATTAGTCATCCTTATGGTGACTAATCAACCCCCTACTTAGGCACCGCGATCCTTACGATCCTCTGCTTTCTTTACCTATTAGACAAGAAACAATTCATCAGTTAATAGGCCATACAAGTGCACTTGGGTGATACCGACATATATACAGAGCCTCTATATAGTATAATAGCGTTTAATTAAAAATATATAACTACCTAGCTAATAAATATAAATTTTAGGTATTAAATTTACCTTATTATACTTTTAAACAGAGGTTTTATCTAGCTTTAGATAGTGTCTGAATAAGGTTTTACGATACAGTGGATACGTTTGCTTGTAACCAATTGGGTTGATCACGTGAGCTAAGCGAGCTCAGGAGGTCTATCAAATTCTACCTGTAGAAGTAGAAGAAAGAAAAAGACGAATACAATTGATACCAAAACCCCCCCCCACCGTAATCCCAACACTGATCAGTGCTGCACAGATCAGCAAGGTATAACGAAGAGAGGCACTGTCTGATTCTCTAGACCTCTTGTCGAAGGCTAAGAATTAAGGTATTGCTTGCTAAGCCCAAAGGCCAGTTTGTGAGGTTACTCGCGCTTCTGACCTGCGTCCATCACGCCTTCAGAACGATTAGTTTGTGGGTGTTTCCACGCTTCTAGTCCGACTGTCGAATCGAATCAACTGCGGAACCAAAAGATGGCTACCTCCGCGATGAATACTGAAAAATCTACCTCCGCGATAGATACTGAAAAATGGAAGACCGGAATTGATGCGACCGCAACCGATATCAAGGAAGTCGAAGCATTCGTCGATTGGCGATTATCGATATACAAGGAGAATGGATGGAAGGGATTCGACCTATGGGAGAGCTTTGTCGACGATTTTGAGTCGTTTACGAGGGATATACTTAATAATCTTGGCAAGGATCGATTGAAGAAGATCAGGGATTACCTCCGTGAAAATAGAGTATACGTACGGAAGGAGGCAAGGAAGTCAATTGCAGACGGCCTCTTAGGAGCTATTCATGAACCAACTCCCTCAAAATGGCCTACTGATGACCCTACCGACGACCCTGTCGACGACCCTACCGACGACCCTACCCCACCTCTACTATCGACTGCTCCCATTCAAACTACCCCAGCCACAGACCAGCTCGCCCTACAAGGAAGCTTCGGAAGAGAGATCACCAACTTAGCTAAGCTCTACACGGACGAAGTCAAATACTCTAGCGAACAAGATAACTTTGATTTCAAGTTTGAGATCTTCCAAAACTACTGCCTCCGAGCCGGCGTCCCTAAGCAAGCGTACACCATTGCTATTCCTACTATGCTCCGCGGCCTTGCTCTCAAATACTACTTTACCCACCTTAAAGATCTTAACCTCGAGAACGTATGCGTAGGCCTTAAATTATACTTCGAAGGCGACGAATATAAACGCGATATCCTATCAAAATGGAATGCAATTACGCTTAAATAAGTTACTGCTCAAAAAGGACTTAATATAGGCCAAGCATTTCAGGTATTAATCGACGAGATGTGGCAACTACAACGTGGGCTAGCAAAGGACCTTCAAAATGACACGACATTCTATAATAAGCTCCTTACTGCGTGCCAAGACGTATTAGCTTGCAAACCAGCCTGCTTTCGACCCGCTACTACCCTCGCCGGCCTTATTAGTGACATTAAATCCTTAATCGCGACGTACGGCAAACGAGAATAAGAGACTGAATCATTCTATACCAACCGACGATACCACCCCCCTGACCGACGATACTACCCCCCTAACCGTCAACACCGCAATAAGGGCAAAAAGTGCTTTATATGCAGCAGATCTGGATATTGGTCTACAAACCATATAAAGGATGAAAGGGACCGGAGAATACGTTAATATATCTCCGATTTTGAGGGCAGTAATGGCGATACTGAGGATCAGGGAGCCTCTAACTTCTACCTCGATATAGAACCCTATTCTAGTTATCACGACGACCCTAAGGCAGAGGTATTTTGGACCGAATTTGCAAGGGAACAGGAATAGAGACTACGGACTTATTTACCACTTTTCTTATTTCCTAGTTGTTGCCAGTGTCTGAATAAGGTTTTACGATACAGTGGATACGTTTGCTTGTAACCAATTGGGTTGATCACGTGAGCTAAGCGAGCTCAGGATCAGGAGGTCTATCAAATTCTACCTATAGAAGTAGAAGAAAGAAAAAGACGAATACAATTGATACCAAAACCCCCCCCCACCGTAATCCCAACAGATAGCTATATAGTTTCCCTCTTATATATATATCTATATAGGCCCACTATATAGACATTAATAGGAGCTATAATAGCGTAATTAAATATCTTATATTATCTTATACTTCTAAATAATATATTATTTATTTATTTATAAAAGCTTATTAATATTTTAGATATAAATATTCATTTATTTAATAAATAGGTATATTATTATTATTATTTATTACTTAATATCTAATTTAGATTCCTATTAGGCTAATATAGACTACTCCTTATATATATAGGGAGAAAACTCCATTTAAGAAAACCCTATAATCCGTCTCTTTGCCTTTTAAGACTCGCCTATAAGTTATCTATAAGTTACCTATAATGCTCTACTACCTTACTTTTTAATCTCTTTAGGAACCACTACTGCTGTAATAAGCCTACAGACACGTTAGTATTATTTACTTTTAAGTTAATTAATGTTACGGCACTGGCAGAACCTGGCAGAACTTGGCAGAACTTCGCGGTCACATGACTAGAAGACCGCATAAAAAGAACCCTACTTCGACTAGCGCTGCTCTTCTTCTCCTTTCCTTTCTCTAGCTTTAGATCCTTGTTTATAGACTACCAATTATATAGGCTTGCGCGTCCCTCTTGCCGTGCTTGTGCCTTAATTAACTAAGTCGCTAACATTATCTAAAGCTTAACTACCCTTTCTTCCTAAGAAGGAACTTAAATATATCTACGGACTACAAACCAGAACAGAATATAGAATTAGACCTAAAGAATATTACTAGAACCAGAAGAATAGAAAAGAATAACAAGACCTATAGAATATATACAGACCAGAACCCCTGCAGAATCCTACCAGAGGTTACCCTAATAACCGTACCACGATGCCAAGAAATATAGTAGCCGGCAAAGCAGCCGCAGGACCCTTAAATACCTCCAATAGTAAAACAGTAACTAACTCAAACTCCTAAGTGGAGCTCGCAGTAGCTAATGCCGAAATTAAACGACTTCAAGAGCTACTTAAAGCTAGAGAACCCCCTACACCTAATAAGGAATTATTAGACACCTAGAGACTTGCTATAGTCCTTAAGGCTCTAGCCTAACGTATAGTATTAGCATTGTCGCGGTCCGTAAAGGTTACGGACCCCCTATTACTTATAGACGGAACCGACCCTATATTTGATAATTAGAAGCTTTAATTATAAAATAAGCTTAAAGTTAATACGGACTACTTCCCTACCACTTAGGCTAAAATGGCCTATATCTTTGGCCGTACCGGCGGGGATATATAGACGCACCTACGTCCGCGGTACGTATAGGACTCGGCAGAGCCCTTCCTCTCTAAAGAAGAGATGATCGTCTACCTGTCTTCTATTTATAAGGACCCCTTTAAAGTATAGAACGCCCGACTTAATTATAAAAGCCTAAATATAAAAACGATAGAGACCTTCTCGGCCTTTTAGACCTATTTTCTACACCTAGCTAGCTAGGCTCAAATTCCTTAGGAAGATCTAATGCTAGACCTATTTAATAAGCTTACCCTAGACCTGTAGTAAGCTGTACTGCTAGTTTTTACTACTATATAGACGCTAAAGGAACTTATGGACTAGTGCTTAGCTATTAACTAAGGCCTCCGCCGAATTAAGGCACGCGCCGAATAGTATAAAGCCAGAAACCCTTTAAATTAGACTATAAGCAATATAAGAACGGCCCGCAATGCCCCGGCACGATCAGTAACCCCCACAGCACCACCCATACAGCCCACCGCTAATTTAATAGCTAGCCATACGGCCAGCCCTACCATAGGTCCGGCGAATGCTTAGCCTATATATAGTAACCCCTATATATAGGCCCTTAGTAATTAAGGAGCTTGCTTCTTTTACGGATAGAAAGGTTACTATATAAGGGATTGCCTAATAAACGCGAAAGCGGACAAGGTTCTATTAATCTAGGAGGATAGTATAGAGTTAGAAAAAGAGGAACCCTAGAGAAAGACTCCTCTCTAGGGTTAAAAGGGATTAATATGTTAGATATTAATCTAGGTTGGCTAGTTAGTAGAAGAAGCTATACTATCCCTTATACTTTATTCCGTAATAGATACTAAGTTTTAACCTCTGCTTTAGCTAACTCTAGAGTAAATGCCTTTGCCTTAATAGACACCTAGTATACTATAAAGCTAGCTAACTTTCTAAATATACCTATTAAAGAACTACCTAAACTAATTCCTATCCGCGGGTATAATGGGCGGATAGGACCACCTATTATAACTATCTTGTAGATTTACCTCCGTATCAACGGACGAAGGTAGTATAATGCCCCCTTTCTTATTACAGACCTAGGTAGCTATAATATAATTTTAGGGCGAAAATAGCTAGCCTATTTAGGCTTATAGCTTAATATACGGAGTAGACGGCTTACCTAGCCCGAAACCCTACCCTTAACCCCTTTTTTTATAAAAGAAATTAGTATTACAATGGAAAACCTCATACGGCCCTAGATTAATACTATTTACTAGGCTAATGCTGTGCGTAGGAACTAGGCCTTTAAGAAAGATATATAGCTTAATTCGCAACGGATCTGTATACTACGTTGCCCCTAGACTACCTATGTTACGCCACCCGCATTAAAGACCTAGGAAGTTAGTAGTGACCCAGAAAAGCCCCCTATAGAGAGCTTAGGCCCTATACAGCCACGAAGAATAGTAAGGGATGTTAGACGTTATACTAAACTAATAGATTAGAGGGATAACCTACGGAAGATAGAATAGGAGCTAAGAAAGATTATAAACCCTAGACCGCAAAATACGGTCCGGAAAACGGCTGTAAGAAAACTAGCGGACTTCCCACTAGTTAATGTCTGCTACATTAGTGCCGTAGGATTCTACCAGAACTTAGTTTAGCCTAATACTGTCGCCTTTATAATAAGCTTATACGAAATTAATTAAATAATTAAGGAAAAGGGAAACGAGCTTAGTAGATAAAAAAGTAAGCTTATAGATGAGGAACTAGTAGAATAAAAGCTGCCCTATTAACACTAGAAATTCAAGGACATATTCTCTAAAGCAGCGTCTAATATACTTCCACCTCACCAACCATATAACTATAAGATTGAGATTAAGCAGGGCAAAGAAAACACCTTTAGCTTTAGCCCCCTTTATAAGCAGTTTATTACCAAATTATAGGCCACAAAGCAGTATTTTATTGATAACCTAAATAAGGGCTTTATTGAGCCTAGCTAAGCCCCTTTTACCTTACCTATTCTCTTTATTAAAAAGCTAAATAGAGGACTCCGCTTCTATATTAACTACCATAAGCTAAATAATATAACCCACAAGGATCGCTATCCGCTGCCCCTACTTAATAAGACTCTGGCCCGAATAAGTAGAGCTAAGGTCTTTATAAAGCTTAATATCCGCTAGGCCTTCCACCGAATTAGGATAAACCCCAGGTCTAAAGATCTTACTATATTTTAGACCCGTTACGGAACGTATAAATATAAAGTGCTCCCTTTTAGACTGACCAACGGACTAGCTACGTACTAGCGGTATATAAACAATATACTCTTTAACTACCTTAACTATTTCTATACGGCCTATTTAAATAATATTATAATCTACTCTAAGAACGAGCTAGAATACGAGGAGCACGTCTATAAAGTCCTACAACGGCTCCGCAAGACTGGCCTTTAGGTTAACATTAAGAAGTTAGAGTTTAGTATTAAGCGTATAAAGTACCTAGGTTTTATTATTAGTACGGACGGAATTAAAACCGACCTAGAGAAAACGGCCGTAATTAACTAGTAGGCACCCCTACGGACCGTAAAGGGGGTATAATCCTTTTTAAGGTTTTGTAACTTCTACTAACGCTTTATTAAGAACTATAGTAGGATCGCCCGGCCTTTTAACCGTCTTACTAGAAAAAACTAGCTCTTCTACTTTAACGCTATATATAGGCAGGCCTTTAATAAGCTTAAGAAACGGCTAGTATCGGCTCCCCTACTTGCCTATTTTAACCTAGAACGGCCCTTAATACTAAAAACTAATGCCTTAAACAGCGCGATAGCTAGTATTTTTTCCTAGAAGCAACCAGACGGAAAGTGGCACCCTATTATATACTATTTAAAGACTATAATAGATGCCGAGCTGAATTACCACATCCATAATAAAGAAATGCTGGCTATTATCTCTAGCTTTTAGCACTAGCGTACACAGCTAAAGGGGACCCCTAAGCCGATTAAGGTAGTTTTAGATCATAAGGCCCTAGAATACTTTATAACAACTAAGGCCCTTACGGCCCGGTAGGCACGCTAGGCGGATACCCTATCTTAGTTTAACTTCTTAATTATATATAGACCAGGCGCTACGAACCGTGCGGACGCTCTTATAAGGCGCGAGTAAGACCTAGATAACCAGACGGCTGCGAAGATCTCACTATGGACCTAGACGCTACTATAACTAGAACACCTTAACCCCCAGATATAGGCAGAACTAAGCACGGACTCCTCAGGCGCCGAGATATATCCTATTAACTCCTCTAAACTTAACCTTATTAATAAACTACTATAGGCTAACCGAACGACCCCCTCTCTATAGAAATACCATAAAAAGGCAAAGAACGTTACTAGCCCATGGTCTCTCGAAAACGGACTACTTAAGCACTAGGAATAGCTAGTAGTAACCAAGGAACAGAACTTATGGACCCGGCTTATTGCTAAAGCTTATGCCTAGGTCTCTACGGCCTACCCTAGAAAAAATAAGACCTATAAGATTATTGGTGACCGCTACTACTGGCCCGGAATAATTATAGATATTAACCGTTATATACGGAACTGCGATAGCTGCCGTAGATCTATAATTCCATAAAATAAGACCCTAGGATTATTAAAACCTCTCCCGATACTTAACCGCCCCTAGTAGTATATCTCTATAGACTTCTATAAGCTACCAACAGACTGCGACGGATATGATATAGTTATAATTCTAGTTAACCGCTTTGGCAAGCGCCTATTTTTAATTCCCTATTATAAGAATATTGATGCTAAGGAGGCGGCCTAACTATATATCTACTACGTTTACCGTATTTACGGACCACTAGATACTATTATATCCAATTACGGCCTGTAATTTATATTAGCCTTCTGGAACGAGTTTACCTAGATCCTAAGTATTAGGCTAAAGCTCTCTATAGCATACCACCCCTAAATAGACGGCTAGACAGAGATTGTAAATTAATATTTGGATTAGAGACTCCGGCCTTTTATTAACTACTTTTAGGATAACTAGGGCGAACTGCTACCCCTAATAGACTACGCCCAGGCGACCTTACCCTATAACTTTATGGAATTTGCACCTATCTAACTAAAAATAGGGTATTTACCCTAAATAAGCTTTAACTAGGATAGACTAGAAGGACTACGGACCGTATGCGAGAAACTGTCTTATAAGGAAGCCTAGTAGTACGCCAAGCACTTAGAGGAAGCCTAGACGATAGCCCGTATAAATCTAAAAAAGGCCCAGAAATTAATAAAATAGTAGGTAAATAAGTATAGGCGCAAACCTAACTTTACCGTAGGTAATATGGTCTGGGTTATAATAAAGAACTAAAAGACGGAACGGCCTAGCCATAAGCTAGACTATTAGATGGCGGGACCGTATAAGGTCTTTAAGAAGATAGGTAACTTATATAAAGTAAAGCTCCCAGATTTAATTAAGGTTTACCCCGTTTTCTCGCCGAATAAGTTATAGAAAGCTATAAATAACCTATTGCCTAGACAAAAGAACGAACCTCCCCTACCAATTTAAGTTAATAGCGACAATGAATGGGAAATTAAAGAAGTACTGGCCTGTAAACTAGTAAGGAAAACGCTAAAGTACCGCGTTAGTTGGAAAGGTTATAACCTAGATCCTACCTAGTACCCTATATAGAACTTTATTAGCAGTCCCTATAAGCTTTAAGAATTTTATAACCGCTACCCTAATAAACTAGGACCCCTAAAGTACTTAGATAAGTAGATAGAGTGCTAGTATAGTAAAGACGATAAGCTACCGGAAGAATATAAAGATAAGAACGCCCTATAAGCATAATACGGACTATAAAGCCTAAGGGCAGGCTTTTGCGGAGGGGGGGGTAATGTTACAGCACTGGCAGAACCTGGCAGAACTTGGCAGAACTTCGCGGTCACGTGACTAGAAGACCGCATAAAAAGAACCCTACTTTGACCAGCGCTGCTCTTCTTCTCCTTTCCTTTCTCTAGCTTTAGATCTTCGTTTATAGACTACCAATCGTACAGGCTTGCGCGTCCCTCTTACCGTGCTTGTGCCTCGATTGACTGAGTCGCTAACAATTAATTAAATTATATAGTAACTTATAAAGTAGTATATAAACTAATTTATATTATAGCGCTAGTGAAAACTAGTAGATATTAGTAGATTATAGCGGATAATTATAGATAGTTTTACAGTTTTATATAGTTGCCGTTACGTAACTATAGGATTATATATAACATTTAAGGGGCGCCACCCTTTATCCCTTTTCCTTTCTCTAGCTTTAAATCCTTATTTATAGACTACTAATCCTATAGGCTTGCGCGTCCCTCTTACTATACTTATGCCTTAATTAACTAAGTCGCTAATAATTTAGCTACTACTACCTTTACTTATTACCTATACTTACGCCTATAGAGCTATATTTTATATATAGTAGGCAGTAATTACTTATTAGTTTTTTAGTAGAAAATTAATATTATATGGCTTTAATAGAGGTAGATTAAAAGCTATAGTAGATATAGGAAAAATAAAGTAAATATAAGGTGTTAATTTAGATATAGGTGTATAATAGTTACTCGCGGATATATATAATATTTTAATATAAAGAGGAAGGATCTAAGTTTATTTAGGTGGGTAGTATATATATATTATTATTATTAATTATTATTTTATATCTAATATAGTCCTCTTATATATCTATATAGACTACTGCCGTAATATAGATATAAAAAACCTCCGTAGGGAGACGTAAGGGGTAGTACTTTAGATAGTATCCGTACTACATTAACGGGAGAAAAAGTACCTTTTAGGTCGCTGTTTTAAGACTCCTGTACGCGTATATATACGCATATAGGAGTATCCTAATTGCCTATCTTACCCTATCTACCGCTTATACTATACTTCCTAATAAAGTTAAATTGCTATATAGTTTTATATACCTGCCCCTTACTCCCCTAATTGCCCTATATATATATATATATATATATATATACGCCTAAGTCCTTCTACTTATAGTATAATTTTTACCCTAAAAGAGCTAGCGGGATAAATATAGAACTAGGTAGTTTATCCTAGGGCCTTAACCTAGGTCCCCTATATATATTTATAGCTAAAGATATAGAGGAAGATAAAATACCGTATAGGTAAGTCTAGGCTATTAGGTAAGGTAGGGAATAAGAGGCTTATTATAGACTTCCTAAGGCATATACGTATGTGTTTAGCCGCCGTGCCGTATACGCTAGGTCGCAGCTATATACATTTAGTCTATATGTGTCACGGAACGGGGGCAGTAGCTATAGAGCGTATGTATTCAAGGAGTCTACAAGACGTTGCGCGATCAATCGTAAGGGTCGAGGGCGTAAGGAGGTGATATACCTACGCGTAGCTGACATAAGCTGTACGCGAGGTGTACGCGAGAGCACGGGGCTCTCCTATGGAGGCTCCTGCGGTAGGGTTCCGTGACAATATACGTTTGGTTACGCCGTATACGTTTAGTCACAGCACTATACCGTATAGGTTTTACCGTATATATAGTTGTATACCATACAGAAGGGAGAAAGGGGTAACGCCAGTTTAGATGCCGTGGGTTAAGTATACTAGACTTATATAAAAAGACGTAATAGTGCTCGTAGGCCTCCGCTAGGGCTCACCCTCCCAGCAGAGACCACCACGTCGCAGCGCCAGCGCTGTACAGCCGTACATACGTCTCTATGTTTGCTCTAGTAGTCTATTAGCACGATCTAGATAAAACGCTAAAAGCTGCATACTAGGAAGAGGGTATAACGTAGTTAATCACCGAACCGTGAAGAACACCAAACCGTAAGCGCATGCCAAGCCATCACCAAACATTCAATACTCTCTCTCTGCATCAACGCCATGCCTCCAAAACGCCTTAATACTGCTCAAGAAAGGGAAGGGAGACTCCTTTTGGCTATTAACGCGTTACAAAACGGCCAAATTCCCAATGCCTACCAGGCGTCGCGCATTTATCGCGTGAACTATAATACCCTCAAATATCGCATGAATGGACGCGCATGTCGAGTAGACACCCTCGCAAACGGCCGCAATCTTAATTATAACAAAGAAGCCTTAATAACAGAATGGATTCTCAATCTTACCTCTTATGGTTTTCCACCTTATAAGTGGATGGTAGAGGACACCGCTAATATAATACTGCTATCAAAGAATAAAAAGCCAGTAGGCAAGAAGTGGTTCCAGCGGTATATTAAGCGTACTCCGGAGGTGCAAATTGCATAATTAAAGAAGTATAATTACCAGTAAGCAAAATAGGAGGATCCTGAGGTGATCCAAGAGCATTTTAGGCTGCTAAAGAATGTAGCGAATAAGCACGGAATCTAGAATGACAATATCTATAATATAGACGAGATTGGCTTTTAAAAAGGCGACATTGGATCTACCAAAGTTGTTACCGCTTGTAATGGCATAAGGTACCATATCTAGCCTAGCGATCGTAACTGGGTTATAGTAATTAAGTGTATTAATTCAGCTAAACGCCCTATTCCTACTATGGTTATCTATAAAGGCAAAGTATTTTAAAATATCTGGTTTAATACAGATTCATACGTTCTAGAGGATTAAACAGTTGCTATTAGTAAGACAGGCTGGACAAATAATTAGCTAGGTCTTATATAGCTTAAAGATATATTTAAACCAAATACCAGAAATACAACAGAAGCGAAACGGCTGCTTATTATAGATGGATATAATAGTTATTACACTAAACCTTTTAAACGCTATGCTAGGGAGCACAATATTATTCCGCTATGGCTACCCAGCCATTTCTCGCATATTCTTTAGCCTTTAGACGTTATAGTATTTAGCTCTATAAAAAGACGCTTCCGTAATAGTGTTTAGGACTTAATCCGTAATAGTTAGAATTATATTATAAATAACAACTTTCTTTATATCTACGCAAAGCTTCGACTAGTAGCCCTTAGCAATAATAATATTAAAAGTGCCTTTAGAGCTACAGGCATTTGTCTATTTAATCCAGAGGAGGTTCTTGCTAAACTAGGTAAATTTAACCTTTCAACACCTCTACCGGTTCTCCTATCTTCCTCAGATAATTTAGTATTAAATACCCCTAAAACAGTACGATAAGTTAAGAAGCAGCAGACAGTAATTAAACTATAACAGCATCAGCTTAAGCGGCGATCTACCTTACCTATAATTAAGAGGATGGTTAAATTAGTTAAAACAGCCAAGATAGCTTTATAGAGAGTTTCTATCTTAAGCAAGCAAATCAAAGGATTACAAGCTAATAACGCCAAGTAAGTCAAAAAGCGCAATATTAAGGTCAAATATATCACCCAAAGAGAGACTCTTACAGTTAGTAAGGGTATTAAGCTATTAGAACGTCTTTAGGACCCTATATAAGCAGCTGCAAGTAGAAGTAGTAATACAACACCAAAGGCTTTAACCTCGGCTATTCGCCACTACAGCGCTTGTGGATCACCAGAACATAACAGGAGGACTTATCCTACACTCAAAGAAACCTTAAACAATGTAGTTATTATTTAAAATTAGCTAGTGGTGGCATAATTCAAAGAGTTCTATGTAGTGTTCACAACGCCAAGAAATGCGCTTACGGTTCGGTGATCTTCACGGTTTGGTGATCAACTACGTTATAACTAGCAAGGCCAAAATTTGATGGGGTGCCAAGAAGATCTGCAAATATTACAAATATCGCCAATACTCGCCAATACTCGCTAATATTGATTAGTAACAATATTGATCAATATTATTGGCAGTATTGATATTGAAAACCACGCTGCGAGCAATAGTAGACTTGCCTGTCCCTGCCATTCCGCTGAGCCAGAAGATGTGTTTACCGTAAGGATCGGCGCTCCACTCGTAAATCAAGTTGAGGGTACTAGTCCGCGTATTCGGTAGACATCGTCGCTCACGCTCAGGCCTTCCGGAATTGAACGCGGCACCTTCAGCGCGAGACAGCTTATCCAGATATCTTTCCTGTTCAGCAAGGCTCTGGCTCTGCTTAATAGACTGTGAATATAATGAGTATAGTATAGTAAAGGGTTGAGAAGGTGGTGCCTTACTTCAATTTTGGCTCGTAATCTAATTTGCAAACCCAGCGATTCTGACGTTTTTTCGTCAATCACCTTCATCGTATAACCATCAATCTCACGCAGGTCTTTAATAATACTTTGCTCAAAAACCTTCACCTCTGCGAGCATAGCTTTCCAATCATTAGCGAGCACAACATCTCTAAAGTAGCGGGATAGTGTATGGCGTGAGCGTTGGTAGGCGAGTCGAATTTGATATTCTAGTATTTGAGAGTATAGCTTTACGGTCTTGGTTTCAAATTCGACTTTGCTAAGACGTTGCACTTTAGTTTCACTAGTATGGGATGTGTTAGCTTCTATTAATAATAAAGGATTATAGGAAAATACCTTTGCGCCGATATTGGATATGCATGTACATTTCGCTCTCTATAAGTGATCTCCATGACCCTAAACCGGAGGAGGAGATCGGAAATGTATTGAAGACCATCAATAGCGGCAATGTCCTGTGCAACTGGATTTAAAAGTAACTATAGAGCCCGTTTAGTAGGTAAAGTTAGAATGGTATAATTGTTGGCTAGGCTTACTGGGAGTAGGACTGAAACTCCGGCCCATGCGAGTGCGGCGTGTGGTTCTAAACTAGCTGCAGTAGTGATGAATTCTTTGGCAGCAATGATTGCAGAAATAATTTTGTCGACTTGCTCTTTAACAATGTATTTCTTTTCACCCGTGGTGAGCTTGAGACGGGCTTCGTCTACGGTTTGACGATTGACCTCAACGAGTTTTTCGAGCTGTAGTTCCCGTTCCCTACCTTCGATAGGTATTGCCGGTATTTCGGTAGATGCTTTATTTCCGAAATTCTCTATAGAGGCAATTACGCTATTAGTTTAATGCGTATTAAGATTAGGTGGGGCTAGAGAAATTGGATAAGGCCCTAAGAATGCTGAAACTAAAGCCGCCGTGGCGGCTAAGTACAAAAGGAGTATAAGATTAACTATCTTAAAGTAGTAGTACTTAATCGGCTAGTAGATGCCCTAGTTTGAAAGGCGGAACTCAGACTAATCCTGTGTAAACGTACCTGGCTGAATAGAGTCCTGCGAGGACCGTTGGTTTTGCAAAAACGTATCATAAGCTTCAATAAGCTTCTTGTCCTTATTGTTCCGAAGCATAAAATAGGCTTCCTCCCAAAGATCTTTTGGGCTTAAGTTTTCTGCTTCTGCAGACGAAGCTATTGAATTATCCTTTGACTCTACAATATTACTGGCCGACTTCAACTCAGGTCTGAAGGGTTCATCTTCCGGCTTTTGCATTAAAGCAAGAGGCGTCAGCGTCTCAGCCAAGTTGCAGGTTCATAACTGTTGCCTATCGCGCTAGCAGCCTCGTATGCAGCCTTTCTAGACCTTTGCCAAGGGAGAAGGGGATTTTTTCCACTCCGAAAGTGCATTTCTGCAACGAGGGAAGGAGAGCCTGAGCTATACGGTTGAGTAGGTCTCTCAGCGTGGCTTTCAGAGTTTGGGCGGTGACGCAATTGTTCGAACAAGTGAGCAGATAACGTAGCTAACCGGGAAGCGAGCCCCACGGAGCGAGCCACATACAGGTGATATTTGATCAATTTATAATAAAATCAACAACGAGCTTATATATATTTTAAGCAGGCCAAATTGAAACTATCATATTACTATTTTAATCGCAATATCGCTTGAATTAATTTAACTACGTCATAGTGGTGATATAGACCCGCGCGCCGACCCGTTAATCCACTTATATATAGGCTGCGGATTACACCTAAATATATAAGAGAGGTAAGTCTAATCCTAATTACACTCACTAGGGTTTAGAACGGCTCTACTTAATATAGCGACGTTAAGTTCTAGCAGAGTCGTTAATGTCTTTACTATCATCGGCAAAATATGGTACCCTACCAATGGCCTCAATGGTTGGTGGTTGACGCAATTGGCGCGCAGTTGAGGGCATTTGGCAACTCGACCGACTAGCCTATGTCGTGTTTTTTTTAACACGCAGCCTGCGCGCAGTCTGCGCGAAACCTGCCAGCAATCTGCGTATTTGGCAACCACAATTATATTTACCTCTTTTATACTAATAGCATATTTTAAATAAATAAAAGCTACTTTAAGGCTATTTATAAGGCTAGCAAAATAAATATTTTTTAGATAATTTAATATAATATAGCAATGGTTCTCTTCTACCTAATCTACCTATTGACTTACCTACCTACCTATCTACCTACCTACCTACATCGCCTACCTGTCTACATTTGCCTACCTGTCTGCATTGCCTACCTATCTGCATTGCCTACCTGTCTACATCGCCTACCTATCTGCATCGCCTACCTATCTACATCGCCTACCTGTTTACATTGCCTACCTATCTACATCGCCTACCTATCTGCATTGCCTACCTGTCTGCATCGCCTACCTGTCTACATCGCCTACCTATTTACATCTGCCTACCTATCTATATCTGCCTACCCGTCAGCATTTACTTACCTGTCTGCATCTGCTTGCCTGTCTGTATCTGATTACCAGTCTGCATCTGCCTACCTGTTAGCATCTGCCTACCCGTCAGCATCTCCCTGTTTGTGCCTACCTGTCTGTGCTGCCTTGATTCGATCGATCGATTGAATCGTTTATAGTGGTTCGCTGGCTAGTCGTTGTCGTCTGGCTCTGGCGACGGTCGTCTGGTTCTGGCGACGGTCGTCTAGTTCTGGTAACGGTCGTGCTGGTTCTAGCGACGATCGTCTGGTTCTGGCGACGGTCGTGTGGTTCTGGTAACGGTCGTCTGGCGACGGCGACGGTCGTCTGGCTCTGGTAACGGTCGTCTAGTTCTAGCGATGGTCGTCTGGTTCTGGCGACGGTCGTCTCGTTCTGGCGACGGTCGTCTGGTTCTGGTAACGGTGTTCTAGTTCTGGCGACGGCGAGGTCGTCTGGTTCTGGTAACGGTCGTCTAGTTCTGGCGACGGTCCTCTGCTAGCTGCCGTTCTGGTGCCTCCCTAGGTAGGGAGGATGTAAGGAAGGATGGATGGTAAAAAAAAATAAGGTGGCTACATAGGAGAGGCTATCGGGAATATAGCGGGACCCGATGCAGAGCTTCGTGTAGAGCCTCTGTACGCAGAGCTTCGCGCAGAGCCTCGTGCAGAGCTTCGTGCAGAGCTTCGTGCAGAGCTTCGTGCAGAGCCTCTGTACGCAGAGCTTCGTGCAGAGCCTCTGTACGCAGAGCTTCGTGTAGAGCTTCGTGTAGAGCCTTGTGCAGAGCCTCTAAGTAATAAAACTGTGTAAAAATTCATTTGCGTAATTAGNATATAACTTTACCTTAATTGCATGTCAAGGAATATANAGTTAGCTTTTAAAGTTGTTAAGTAGGTTAACTGCGTGTTATTTAACTTTTAAATATATTAAGTAGGTTAACTGCGTATTGAGTTAGTTAAATTACATGTTAAGTAGGTCAACTGCGTGTTGAGTTAGTTAAATTGCATGTTAAGTAGGTCAACTGCGTGTTAAGTTAGTTAAATTGCATATTAAGTAGGTTAACTGCGTATTAAGTTAGTTAAATTATATATTAAGTAGGTTAACTACGTGTTGAGTTAGTTAAATTATATATTAAGTAGGTTAACTGCGTGTTAAGTTAGTTAAATTGCATGTTAAGTAGGTTAACTGCGCGTTAAGTTGGTTAAATTGCATGTTAAGTAGGTTAACTGCGTGTTGAGTTAGTCAAATTGCGTGTTAAGTTAGTTAATTGCGTGTTAAGTTGGTTAATTGCGTGTCGAGTTGGTCAAATTGCATGTCAATTACGCGAAACGCGAACACCAAAGTCAACTTGAATCTCATCCTGCGAATATTTTCCCGATGATGGTATCCGGCGTAAGTATTGTACATTGTCGGTGCGTTGCAGGGGGGTTGGGCGGCATGTGGCTAGTTTTTAATACACTTTTGCGGCAAATGAAAAAGGAGGAAAATTAAGAAGGTTTACGTTTTCTTACCATAGTAGAGTGCGCAAACTAGTAGGTGTATTTAATTCCTCTATATTCTAGCTTTTAGAAGGCTCTATCCCTTGCGACGTCAAAATGGGCCTTCAGGTTATCGATAAGGACCAACCAATTAGATTAGCAGAATTCGATGCCCATACTCAGAAATATGGTGGTCCTGATTGTTAATATAGAGAGATTGAATTTGGGCAACGGCTAGGGCTTTGGAGGAGCTATTTTCGCGGTCTTATTTAGGGAGGCGTTATATTAAGTCTTTTAAACAAGGTCTATATCAATTCTAGCGCGATTGGGGGGCATGGTGGTGGTGTGATTAATGATTGGATTCTACAGATACACGCGCTGGTTTGAAAACGGCGTTAGCGCACGGACCACTTACTTTGAGGACCCTGACGTTGCAAGGGATACGGGTGGGGGTCTTTAAGATAAGGCCGCTGCTAGTCGCACACCCCCTAATTACTGCGCGCACACCCCCAATTACTGCTCGCACACCCCCCCCGAAACAGGCTTAGATCCTTCCACTTCAAGTTAGAATATCACGTGTGTTTAACTTGTTTACACCCAAATCGCGAAAACAACACCACGCGCCCATACTAAGAGCCTGCAATTATAGAGCGTCATCGCGGTCGCGGTCGCGCGGCTGGCTGGCCCTACTACTGGCTCTACAAATCGCATTAATAACTCTACTTAGCGGGAGCTCTTAGTATTCGAGCGAAATACTAGCTGCACTACCCGCGGGTAGGCGTGGGTATAAGTGCAGGTGTAGGCGCAGGTGCGGGCGCGGGCGCGGGCGCGGGCGCGGGTATGCCTATAGAGGCAATCTACAGACGTTTAAATAGAGACAGTAGCACCCAATCTAGTTCTTACAGCGCCTCGCAGAGCACTCTATAGTCCTACTAGTCAACTTAGGACAATCTTAAAGATATTATATTTTAACACTTTGATTTTCGCGATTTGGGTGTAAACAAGTCAAACACACGTGATATTCTAACTTGAAGTGGAAGGATCTAAGCCTGTTTCGGGGGGGTGTGCGAGCAGTAATTGGGGGTGTGCGCGCAGTAATTAGGGGGTGTGCGACTAGCAGCGGCCTAAGATAATAGTAGGATTATCCCTTAACCCGTCGATTCTGGCGCAACGATATCGATAAGGATTAGCCAATAGGAGGCCCTTATTCGAACCTTTGTGATGAGAACTGTACATCTGATACCGGTGTTCATGCACGAGCCAGCTTGGCGTTGCGCCTCGACGGGTTAAGGGATAAGGTAGAAGGCCTATCCCTTCCGCTGGTGACGTCCTTCGAGATGTGAACCGTGCGCGAACACCAGAATCAGAAGTAATCGTATGATCACGGAGCCTTGATCCTATTGATTCCATTGGCCAGCTCTTATCGGTAACAGTAGAACGAAATACACCAGCCGAAGGGATAGCTTTCTAGGCGCTATAGATTATAATACCTGTGGATATACTATTGATATTCTGCTTATTCGGCGTCTATTGCGTAAGAAGTTTTTCGTGCAATAAATGTTTTTCCTATTTCGCTGGTACCTCGGAGAACCTCCAAAAAGCGTAACCCCGCAAGACCCAGGATCCCAGCACACCCGCAACGGTAGAAATGTCCGCTCGCCAAATCAGCACCCAGCAAAATTGCATCAAAATATTTCCACACACCTCAAAACATGCTTTATTTCTACAACCCGAATGCTCGAATCCATACACGGTTTATTTCGTACTCCACACCATCAATACATATCTCAACATATACATCCTTGAGCTCTTGCCCGTAATATCCCGAAGTAACCAGCCATTTCGCTTGCGAAATCTTTCATAAAAACCCTGAATGAGCGAAAAGCAGACCCGCTCCGCGCTGACCCGGACGTGTGGATGCCTGAACCAGCCGATTCAATCATCCCCGCAAGCCTTTAAACGCCAGCGCCGAGCCCCACTGAAAATAAGATGGTACCGAAAACATAATCATGCGGAGATGCTGAGTAAGATTACCGCGTTGGGCCCGGGGACGGATCGCGGGTCCTGGGGGCCTGCTCCTCGGAGCGGTCGTCATTCTCGTCATCCGCAGCTCTATCCTCGTGATTCCCCCTTTCTATGCCGGAACCGCTCCCGCCTGCACCATTCGCACTGCTAGGTACGGCAGAGCTTCTAGCATGGGCGTTTTCACCCTCTATGCCAGTCCGCTTCGTTCGGATGTTGAACACATCCTGCAGTATGGTGCTGACCCTCTTCCTCCGCCCTGGATCCACTGGTTCCTCTCCGCTTGTGCTGTTTCCCATTGCAGCCATATCGCTGCTCTGCGGCCGCTGATCTCTCAGCCGACGTAGTGCCACGAGCCACTCCTCGGTCGTCGCGTTCGGCCTGTTTCGGAAACTGAGAATGTCACGAAGGGCGCTGCGACGACGATAGGACGATTCTGGTTCCGCGAGTTCGAGTGGCGGGGCGAGGGAGTCGCGGTCATCATTGTCGGCGTCCTCGTTGGTTGATGAGTGGGAGGTGGTCGGACGGAGATCAATGCGGCTAAGGCGGTGTCAGTGATTCAGAATTAAAAAAAGTTGAAAGGGTTAAGGAAAACAATTGAACAACGTTGAGATGCCAGGTTAGAATAAATGAAAAGGCAGCTTAATGTGGACTGAGGGAGCTCAACTTACCATAATGGACATGTGCCCGAGACATTCAATAGCCAGGGATCAATACAGGCGGGGTGAAACTTGTGGTTGCAGGGTAAGACGCGGATATTCTGGCCCTTCTCAAAATCGTCCGCGCAAATCGAGCAAACGAGACCTTCATCAGGCGAAGAGCTACCGAGAGTACTTGTTGCCGCTGTAGCCAAAGGCTCGGCGGGGGCAATGCCAATATGATCGCTGACACTTTCGCGTGGCGCACCAGCCGGCTGTGCGTCGGAGTGCTCTTGATTAGGGGGATCTCCCCCGCCAGCAACGTCCTCTGTACCAGAAGCAGTTGCTTCAGAACTTGAACCCAACTCCACATCTGTCGGCTTTGGTGGTTCCCGCTCGCCGAATTTAACAATGGGAAGCGTGTCTAACATCGCTCGTGCGAGACCTCTTGCTCTGCTCTGTCGAGGCCGGCCAAGAACATCTCGCGGGCCATATCTGTCTGGATGACGGTGTGCTCGAACTGCTCCTGTGACGATGATAACAAGGAAAAGAGCCGTGATGATGCCCGTAATGCTATACAGAATAATCATGGCTACAGCCGTGGACGGAGAAGGGCCAAGGGGATTGCTATTAGTACTGTTATTTGAGTTCGAAGCCGAGCTATTTGAACCCGTCGAATCCGTGGTGTTGTGCGAGATAGTTGCAAGGTATATCTGTGAGTTTGGTGTTTTGACTAGACCGTTGAGGAGCTTATTTGAATTGTCCGCACTGTTCATAGAATACAAGAGAAATTCATGAAAATTTTCGGCTGTTGCAGTGTAATTGCAGTATGACGAGGTTTTGCTGTAGAGAAGGCCAGCAGCGGCGTTTAAGCCGACTGCTCGCTGAAGCACAGCTAGCGCATTGATGTTTCCGGGATAGTCGGAAGGGTCGCAACTGATATAGGCTATGTTCGTGGAAGTGAGGTTTGAAATGGTATTAGGAGTGGCAAGGAAGAGCGTTCCTGTTATACCTGGAGTAGGCTTAATTCAAAGTTAGTTTTTACTTATTTGTGATGCTAATCAACTGTATATGTACCACAGAACCACTTGCTGCCCTATACGTCAAAGGGACTACCTCCGCCATGCTCGACATCAATTTTGAGGCCAACAACTCGAACGAACCGGTGGAGGGTAGATAGCTCGAGGTGTTGGAGGGCTGGATTTGGGCAGTCGCCATTGCAAGAATTGAAGACAAGACCAGCCATTTTGAAATTAGAAGCGCCATGATGATAGAGGCGATCTGAACAAGCTCGAAGAGAAAATATTGTCCAGCCGGGGATATCGAGTAATATGAAGGGTGTCATGCGACGAGCTGAGGCCATTAATGGTGGTGAGCAAGCAGTACGAGCATTGTTTGGGATGAAGTGCTTAGCTGGGCGTCGCGATGACAGAAGTGGCAGTCGATAGCTGTCAGCCAGCCTTTCGATAGTGCAGCTGCTCAGGCTGTCGTTGGCGGCGGCGGCATCGTCGGAGGGAAATGTGGGATTAAAAGCTGGGGACTCGGTAAAAGCCTGTTAGAGAGTGCTTGTAAGTGCTCGTCAGTGCCTGTATTGCACCAGGCGCTGCTCCCTTTGTCATCAACTGAAACCCGGCATGTCTCGTTGCACGTCAGGTCGCTTTCGCTTTTTGCACTGCCTCAAATTCCCGTTATTCTCCGGATAGATTCAGGCGTCCCGGACGCAGAAAATACCGCGCTGGTTCGCCACAGGCGCGTCGTTGTCCCAACTAACGTTCCAGAAGACCACGTCGCAGACAAAGAATCACAGCGCCTGGCTACTTTTTCTAATGACGCGTCGTCGAATTATACCCTAATCAGGATGACTACCTCCAGAATTCCCTATCTACGATAGGCGGGCAGTTTCTTTAGCTCGGCGACGCGCATGGGCCGATCGAGCTCCATAGATTCTTCCTCATAGAGCCTCTCATACATATTCCGTGCCATGCCTATTTGGTGATCTGATAGGATATACATGAGTAGAAGAAGAAATTAAGTGGAATGAGGTGAAAAGAAAAGCAAATACACCCTGAACTGAATCTCCCACACTATGCCTCTTCCCTTTCCAACATGCACACATTTCCCTCGACTAGAGACACTCAGGCGAACTAGTCGAACGCCATTACCCACCAAATCGAAACAATGCCATTAATGTTGTATTGATAGGGATCTGCTACTAGGGAACGAAGTCTTCCCTCTCCCTTTGCTCTATATCTTAGTGCCTACTTAAAACGCTCTTCCGTTGGCGGCTCTACCAATCGTTTTGAAGGACATTGACTGAAACTCCTGCTGTACGAGTCCACCAACCGCTAGTGTATCGAAGCGATTGACACCCATTCTATCAAAATCATTAAAGCTGGAGTAGTAAAAGCCCACAACGACAACTAGGTACGACAGAATAAGGATCGATCCCTTGAAGTAATTGCTTTTGCCCTCGCCATACATATACGAGAGAAGGAACACGCATAGAATGACCGTTACCATATCCCACTGCGGGAATATCAGGGCTGCAGATCTAGTCAGCACTGAAAGTGTGCAATCAAGTAGCGGAGAAGTGAAAACTGAGAAAGAGTAGCCACTTACTAAAGGTGTGGTTTATAATCTGAGTCGCATCAATATAATGTCCGTGTATGGCACTGAAAAGAACAAGACAAGGAATCTGAAGCAGACAAACTTGCAAGGCATATGCCGAGCCAATTTCCATCGATAATGCAATATTACCATTCATAGCGAAAGATATCGCATTCTAGTCAGATTCAATACGTCAGCATGTTCTTAGTATAATAAAATGCAAACATTTATTGGATTTTACTCACCAAGAATTCCGTAGTGTTGGGGACAAGCGCAAAGAGGGTAATGCCCAAAAACTTCTCATCAATATCCACGTTCTCCAGAACTACATCAACCGTACTGACGAGTATCTCTGCAATAATCGCGTATGCCACCGTTGCTGTAAGAAGGATGACTGCACTCTTCGTCCGACTCCAATTCGGCGCGTCATGGCCTCCAGGAGCTTGGCCAGGCACGGCCTCTTCTAGCCCCTCCACAAATGTTCCACTTCTCTGGACTGGTGGTCTTTCAACATGATGTTTTGCGGGCGTATGTGCAAGCTGAGAAGCTTTGCGAGGAGCCTTTGTAGCGTCACGAGCAGCGACTGCTGCAGCTGTAGCAGCCATCTCAGCCACATGTCGAACTATGCTTTGGTTCTGCTCATCGGAAAGTCCATAGAGGTGGAGGGTACCGTGACTTCTATCATCGTCTGCATCTTTCGGTGGTACTACGTGCGGAGTATGACCATCCGTGCTTCCGATAGACTGCTGCCTCTCTTCAGGTACTTCTCCGTTGGGGCCTAGTCCGACTTGTTTAAATGATTGTCCTAAGATGCGTTTGTAGAGCTGGCTTTCTCGAATATCGGATCGAAGAAGTCCGCCAATGGAATGGTTTGTTGCTTGGCGGTTAAGAGTTCCAGGCTGGTCAAGTTGTCCGCTTCCACTAAGATAACTTGTACTCATATCCACTTTATCTACTTTCTTCTCGTCCAAATCACTGGTCCAAATGACAGCGGCATGAGTCCTCAGGGTAAACAGTAAACCTATGACATATGACAGAAAGAGCATAAGCGCTGCGAACCAAATATATGGTCGGACGGCTTCGACATAGAAGCGATCATGAACAGCAGGAATCTGTGAATAGTAGCACCGTCTGCAATCACGTTCTAGTGGTTGCGCATTGTGGTGAACGCATTGACGGCAGTTCAATTCGTGCTAAAAGATCATTAGTAGGTGACATTATATTGAAAGCTTTAGACTTACACTGCCATATATCTGGTAGAACAATGTCGGGCCAAAGGCGCCGATAACAGCGAATAGCAACATGGTCGAAGTGACACCAGCTGACTTAACATTGAAGCGCTGGGTCTTTCGTTTGAGGGCACCAAAGCACATGGATAAACCTGGAAGGAAGAGGATACCAGCAAAGATACTTCCAATGACACTCCCCTCAACCAACGCCGCTTTGCCCTGGTTCAAGGCTACGCAATACAAAAAGACCTCAACAACTGTGGAGAAGAAAGCGTTGATAGTGGCACCTACTCCCATAGATGACTGAGCAGAGATTGATGCCACGGCTTGACCAATGAAATACGCAAGCGGAATAATCGATAACAACGCCAGCGAGAACACAAAGAACTGGTTGGTCAGCCCAATCTTAAGGCCTAGTCTAACATCGAGAACCCAGTAATCGAATATGACGAACGCAACTAAGCCCAAGAGGTTGATGAGGAAGATGTTGGTTCCATCAATGGTATATTTCCAGTACTTAGTGCCGACAGCACGGTAGGTACATAATAGAATTGACGAAGACGGGTCTCCAGGCCGGCGCGAATCTGTGCTGTCCGAATGGAAGGAGAGTGCGAGGGGATGCCTTCGGAGGTGATCAAATAGCAGAAGCGTAACCTTGCCCATGGGAATGGTGAACACAAAAAGCCAGCAGATGGTGGAGACGATGAAGAGTGAAGGTGTTAAAAGACCGTAGAAGAACACGAAGAAGATAACTCTACCAACATTCCATTTTCCTCGCCCAAAGAGTCGTCTTTTAGTCCTTGCAGTCTCGCTCTGCGGCAAATTACCCCGTCCAGTTCTCCCAAGCAGGCTTTGGGTTTCATCTGTGGAATCCATACTGTTCCTTCGTCGGCCAATAAGAGAAGTGGTCGGACCAAAGAAGAGTCTTCCCTCTTCAATATCTCCGCTTTGCCATTGTTCATACTCGCTGATGCTCCTGCCTTCGCCTTCGTCCTCCTCTGCATACGCTTCATCTTGCATAAGTTTGACGTATTTACCGAAAGGGTAGAAGAGGTAGCCGGCTAGATGGAACAAAACCGTCGAGTATTCCATGCAGCTGTCAAAGAAGCCAAATAAAAAGCATATCAGACCCCCTAGACCCGTGATAAGAGCTAGCCACCAACCGAAGATAACGGACCAAGCGAAGTTGAATAGCAGCAGCCAATTGCTGACGTATAAACCGGGCGTAGAGTGTATGTCTCCTTCAGCATTCCTCTGTACGGACCTGTCTTTCTTGTAAAGCGCCGGTTTCCAGATCCTGATGCCAAATGGGTGGGTCACATTGATTGCTTCTTGACGATCCTTCAGCGTGAAGCTCTCGGCGTCACTGAGATCTCCGTCATCATCGATGCCCTCCTCATCACCGACCTCCTCTTCATCAGCTTGTAGCGTGCCTTCCTCTCCAGATGAACTAGGATTGGCGTCTGGATCCGTCGGCGCGCCGGCACCCTCTTCCTCTGTAGCATCTTCGCTTTCTTGTGACTCGACCGTGGCAAGCGCTGGGGCTTGAGCGGCCTGCTTCCGCCGCAAAGTTGACGGCTGCCTTCTCAATTGGGGAGCTTTCGTAGGTCTTGGTGCTGGTGGCGCCAGATCCTCATCCACCTCATCCTGGGCGTCGTCGACAGAGAATTCCTGACCTTTGTGAGGAACATGTGAAGATGTAGTTCTTCTTCCCACAGCAGGTTTCTTGGGAGGCTTGGGGGCTTGTCGTTCCGGGGAGGCAACGCCGTGACGGCTATGCGTCGAGGAGGCTATCGAGCCTAATTCGAGCGTGTTAGTAGACAATATATGTAGCGGTAAGTGTAGTGCCTCTGACCATAACCCCCAGTAAGCGGTTGTACAGTTTGCGATCTTCTCCGGATTGTGTCTGCTGCTGAGATGATGCTTGCGTACTGAGTGCTTGGACCCGTATTGACGCCAGACGCCGCGGAGCTTCTTCTTGAATCATGCGGGGACAGCCCTTTACCCCCCGCAGTTGTAGGTCGTTCGTCCTCGAGCATGACGACAAAGGGTAACCGGGTTGGTCCTTGATGTGCGCCTGGCTACGTAGCCAGCTGCTTATTAGGATGTTTATTGTTGACTTGGACCTGAGCCAAGGTTTGGGCGGCAGCAGTGAGGGAGGAGGTGAGCAAAGCGGTGCATACCAGGCAAGATAGCAGATCGTCTCTATCGAGGGGGGTGGGGCTATTTTCAACACCAGGATCGCAGGTGATGACAATAGGGCAGTCCTGGAGCTTCTGAGAGACGAACCTGCCCACGTGGAACCTGACCAGTGACTGCGAAACCTGACTTGGCGATAGCCGGAAAAACAAAATCACCCCGGTTCGATTTGGAGCTTGGCGATCCGTTAACCGAAATCGTGCGAGCTCAATACCAAAGATTCATCACCATAACCGCCTGAAGCTGTCCCGAACATCGCGTTTATCACTCCCTACCATCGCCGTCTCTATCACTGGAATCTTCTTTTCATCTTAGCTCAAGCGGCTATATCTTCAGCTCTGAACAAACCCTCGTCACCCTCCCGTCATCCCTTCTCCCACCACCACTATGGCGCTCGACACTTTCTTCCATAACAAGATCGAGAGCATGAAGCTCGAAATCATTCAAGGTCAAGCTGTACTTCGAAGATTAGAAGCCCAACGAAACGACTACAACTCGCGAGTGCGGCTGCTACGAGAAGAACTCGGCCTACTACAACAGCCTGGGTCATACGTCGGAGAAGTGGTGAAGGTTATGGGTACCAAAAAAGTACTGGTAAAAGTACATCCTGAAGGGAAATATGGTAGGCTTGAGATACACTCATAAGTCCGAACATGCCTCTGACACCTGATTCGCAGTCGTCGACATATCGGAAAATGTGGACATTAGCAAACTCACCGTCGGCAAGCGAGTCACACTTCTGAGTGATTCCTACAAGCTCGAGAAGATGCTACCATCGTCAGTCGACCCGCTCGTGTCCCTCATGATGGTTGAGAAAGTACCCGACAGCACATACGACATGATTGGCGGCCTAGACCAGCAGATCAAAGAAATCAAGGAAGTCATCGAGCTCGGTCTCCAACATCCAGAGCTGTTCGAGTCGCTCGGTATCGCACAACCGAAGGGTGTCCTACTCTATGGCCCTCCTGGAACGGGGAAGACGCTACTAGCTCGAGCAGTGGCTCACCACGCAGACTGCAAATTCATCCGAGTCAGCGGAAGCGAACTGGTACAGAAATACATCGGTGAAGGCAGCCGAATGGTGCGAGAGCTGTTCGTGATGGCCCGAGAGCATGCGCCGAGTATCATCTTCATGGATGAAATCGACAGCATCGGATCGAGTCGAGTAGAAGGAAGCTCGGGTGGTGACTCTGAGGTGCAACGGACCATGTTAGAACTGCTCAACCAGCTTGACGGCTTCGAGCCAACCAAGAACATCAAGATCATCATGGCCACCAACCGACTCGACATTCTGGATCCTGCATTGCTCCGACCGGGCCGTATTGATAGGAAGATTGAGTTCCCGCCACCAACTGTTGAGGCCCGCGCCGATATTTTGAGGATCCATTCGCGCAGCATGAATCTGACGCGTGGCATCAATCTCACAAAAATCGCGGAGAAGATGAACGGCTGTTCCGGTGCAGAGCTCAAGGGTGTATGCACGGAAGCAGGCATGTACGCATTGAGGGAGAGGAGGGTGCACGTCACACAGGAGGACTTCGATCTTGCGACCGCAAAGGTACTAAACAAGCATGACGACAAGCAAATGAGTTTATCCAAGCTGTGGAAGTAATGGCAGAGAATGGGTTTGGTGGTGTTGAGTGGTGCTGGGTTAGGGCTTATGAGCATGTTGAAGTAGTCTTCGAAGAACCTTTAACTGTCCGCTCGGTGCTTTTGCACTTCATGTATCATCAAGCATAGCGAGCATAGCTCTTTAGATTTTTGGGCTGTATCCTTTATCTATGTTTTGAATAATTTATACCTTATGCTTTTCTCTTGTGACAGGTAAGTAACAAACGGTACATTAAGGAACAGTTCCGAACACCACCAAAGCCTCCAACGCATATCCGCCAACTTCGAGCACCTCCATAGTCAGCACAACATATATGCAGTCCCGTATCCACCAGCACTCTTCAGCGCAAGAGCAGTAATCTCTCACAACCGAACTCAACAAATTCTGAGAACTTTTTGCATTCCCTTACGGCGCACCACACTTCTTTACATACACCGCATTGGAATTTACCAATACCCAGCCGCCCATGCAAGCATTACCAAACCCATCTTCAACACGTCAGATATCCAGCCGTCCAAAACCCAAACCAATACCCTCTACCCCCTTCGCTTCCACCCGACAAAGAAACCAGTCCAGCCCCCACCCGACCTCTAACTGCACGTCCCAAACGCAGCCTGGCACCCGCTGCTAGTGGCGCAATACGCCGTCGTCGAACCACTGCAACCAACCGCATTAGCCAATTCTTCCCAACAGAAAATAAAATGGTAAAATGGGGGAGGGGAAGGGAGCACTTACCACCATCCATTAACAGAGCAACAGTTCCCGAAGCCGGAGTTCAGGCACGTGAAGCCGCTCGTGCCACCACATGTAGCATCAGTGGAGACGACAGTGGCGGGAGTGGTCGAGGAGGCCGCGGACGAGGCGACGGAAGAGGCGGAGGGCTTGAGTGAGGTATTAGAAGATGACGAGACTTTGATAAAGGAAGTAGACGACGCTTTGACTGAAGAAATGGACGACGATTTGACGGAAAAAGTTGACGTTTTAGGAGTAGACGAAGGCTTGAAACTAGTGAAAGTCGTTTTGGCTGTGCTGGTGGCCGACGACTTGACCGTACTGGTGGAAGATGACTTTACACTACTGGAAGTTTTGCTCACCCTGGACGACGCCGCGCTTGTACTCGCACCGCTGGCTGTGCGGTACCAGTTCGTGGATGGATCGCCAAGGCACTCCCCTAACGTGACGGCCTTGTAGCCAAGTGTGGTCAGCGTTGACAGCATGTAGTCGGTCAGGTTATAGGCTGTCTGGTAGTGGATGTCATGGCCGATGACCAGCCAGTCTGAGCTAGCGGCTGTGGCGCCTCCAGCAGTGATGTTGCCTGTGAACCAGTCCTTCGAATTCTGGATCAGTGTCGTTGAGTCTTGCCCATAGTCGTCAGTGTCAACATCGAAATAGGCAATGTGGTAGCCCAAGCTCTCCAGGTCCGACTCGCAGCCCGACTCTGCCGTGCAGCTCGAGTAAGGCGGGCGCATGTAGGTTGGGAAGAAGCCAAGGATGTTGCGCAGAGCCATCTCGTTCTTCCACATCTGGTTCTTGCGGTCCACGGAAGAGATAGCGCTCAGGTCCAGATGGGTCCATGTGTGGCTGGCAATCTGATGGCCGTCGGTGTGCATCCGTTGGACAATAGGAATGTACCCGTTGGCGGCAACATCAATCTCGCCTTTCCCTAAGTTGTTTCCGGTAATGAAAAAGGTCGCCCTTGCACCGTGGCTGGCTAAGACATCTAGGACCTGGGAGGTGTAGATATAAGGGCCATCGTCAAATGTTAAGGCTACTGTACCTGGGGTCTTTTGCGCGCTTTGTTAGTCCTACTTTTTATGACATAGAGGCTTATTTACATACAACACAATCATAAATACCAGCTCCTCCGTAGGCCACCGATCCAAGGGCAGGACGCGCGACAGTAGAGGTGTTTGTGCCAGCCGGTGTTTGATTCTCAGGACAACCAGGGCCATATTGATATTGGCAGCCGGGAGAATAACAGTAATCTACTGTAGTACCACACCAGCCCTACAAGAATATCAGCACTATGTCGGATAGATATATGATTCTTCGTGCATCATACCCCTTGAGAGCAGCAGACTCCTGCAGCGCAAGACCCAAAACCAGCACCACACTGCCCATTCGTATTCTGACGCTTTTCCTTCTCTTCACGCTTAACAACTGGCGGATGTGCATGGTCGAGCTCGGGGCCAATAGCTCTAGCATAGTTATTCCCGAATACGCTCCTTGCCTTCAATTCCGCAACAGTTCGGCGTCCGAATATCTTTGGTCCTGGCTCGCCATGGGCGGCAACAATGGAAGGGAAAACGACCGCCACAGCGGTGAAAACGGTTGGGAAATGCATCGGTTGACTGGCTCCTAATTATATTACTTAAGATAGAGACGATTATTTCTGAAATTTTTATGTAGCGTATAGCGAGTGACTTTGAAGCGTGAAGAAGCTAATCTCCCGCAGCAAGACGATTATGTATTCGTAAAAAGCGAATGACAAGCCTACAAGGGCATGAAAGAGAATTGAAGACGAATGAACGTAGACGTGAGGGGATTCAAGCTTAAAAAGTGTGCCTCGATTAACGAAGCGCTTAGATAGACAGACTTCGCAGTTGGGCCAGGCATTCCAGACAGCCTAGCCTTGTCCTATCAACAGCACCAATCCATGCGCTTCGGAAGTATGGACCTGAGTGACATCCCGTGGCCAGAATAGGAATAGCGACCACGGAAAGGAGATCCAACCCTGCTTTGAAATTCTTAAAACAGATACTCGGAACGTCTTTTGAAGAGAAAAGATGAAATACGTGCCAGTGGCAAGATACGATTGAGCGTGGAAGTTCCGCTCAATCGCATCGACGAAACGGCGGCGGCATGGAAGCAAAACTCGACTAGTTAGTGGCTAGAATTAGCCTCGTTCATGCAACAAAGACGGATTGAGCGCCTAGAGATTGAAAATGAGGTATAACTTCGTGCATGACCAGCTTCACCCCCGCTCTGGCGAGATTCAAATTCGCCAGCTCGATCGCCACCAACTATACATAGTAATCGTAGCGAACAGCTGTTGCTCTATGCAAGAGAATATTCTTCTTTTAGTGTTGACTAGTTTGTAATTAGTTGCATGTACTACCATCGCTCAGTTGAATCTGTGACTAAGTTGATCGTTCGGTGAGGCTCCAGATGAGGCTCTCAGAATTTGACGTCGCACAATGAGTGATTAATTTTAGTGAGCAATCCAGCGATCCGAGCTATCCTAGCGATCCGAGCGATCAAGTGGTATCAGAGGTGTATGGTGTAGTAATGGAGTCTCCTCGATCGGCGCCCTCCGCTCAATCGACGTTTTCTACGCACAAAAGTTAAGATTATGACATCATAGAGGACATGCAGTTGCAATAGCAGCATCGCGATCGGGTTGGGTAGAGTCGTCATATCACCAAAAGTCGTCAATCGGGCGCGGATGCGAGAGCTCCAGATTGATCTAATTTTTGAGGGCGTGTTCGGTTGCAATCTGGAGATTTTTCAATCTAACGTTAATCCGTGCTTTCACCGGTGTCAATTATAATTAGTGGCGCTTAATCTGATAGTCGTACTCAATCTGAAATAAAGCCGAATGTTCGGTTAATCGTTCTAGAAGGCCTCAGATGAGGCTCAAAATTAGCGACGTCGTAAGGGCATGGCAGGCAATCAGCTTCACCCCCCCTTTAGCGAGCGCTGTGAGATTTCAAATTCGGTACTCGCATCCAATCTCGCTCAATTGCCACCAGCTGTACATAGTAATTGTAGCGAAGCCGTATGCTTGGCTGCAACAACTTTACTTCTAGCGATCGGCCTTCTTCCGCAGTGACGTGATCTTTATCAATATCGTAAGGTTCCACCCATACAATATTGCTAAATTTCAGCAGCAGTTGCAGAGACTGCGTTGAATTTGCGTTTTGGCGGAGGCGTAGGCAAAAAAGGGAGAAAGAGAAGCGTACGTCAGGCAAGTTCTAAATTGTTTTGATTTAATTCTCCTAGCCAACAAGAATAATTCTCCAGGGCAACCAAAAAGGTCCTTGCGTGCAGCCACAGCCGTTCGCTACAATTACTATGTACAGCTGGTGGCAATTGAGCGAGATTGGATGCGAGTACCGAATTTGAAATCTCACAGCGCTCGCTAAAAGGGGGGGGTGAAGCTGGCCGTACACAACCCTGTACACGAGCAGGGCTCCAGATTCGACTGGACGACTGATCTGAAAAAAAAACTCCAGATTGATCTGACGCCAAGGGCTTCGGTTCAACTACTATATATGGTAAAGCGTGCGAATTTGACGCGGTTGCCGATCTGAGGAGCTCCGGGTCAACCCGGTTCTGAAGCCTCCATATTCAATCTGGAGCTGCAACCGAACGCACCCTTTAAGCTTCAGAGCGGCTATATTCTGGGGCCTCCAGATTAATTTGCAACTGAACGGCCCCTTAGTTGCCCAGGAAAATTAAATTAAAACCAGAACGAATATCGGCAATATTGCATGGGTGGAAACATTACGATACTGTAGGGGAAGGCCGAACGCGAACAGGCAAAGGCGTTCGCTCCGATTGCTATGTACAGTTGGTGCCAATCAAGCGAAACGAATGTGTACCAAATCTGGAAAAATTGGGGGGGGGGGTGTGGTGAAGCTAGTCATGCACAAAGCTGTGATACTGTGAAGCAGTTCGTAAACACTTTCACCGAAGCGAAGTCTGCAGTTGTCAACCCACGATGGCGGCAAGGAGTCCTAAACAATGACGGGATCGCTATGCGGCATCCTCATGACGTGCACGATCGAACGTAGGCCAAGTTGAGTGGCGCGATGCCTGAGATTCTCGCCAACGGAAATGCCATACCCGATAAGGAACGATTTTCCCCTAGTTAGACCTCCATCTGGTAAGGAGGTGTATAAATAGCATGCCAATGCTTTAATCCTGCATGTCATCGAAACATAAATTATCGAACGCGTCACGCGCTCTAACTATAACGCATTGAACGCAGGACAAGGCCGAGGAAGAACATGTACTTCTCCCATGCAACGTTGACGTTCTGCTGCAGGTGGTCCGTGCGAAACCAGAATCAGAGCTGCGCAGAATCTTCGCAGATAATATTGATTAATTCGATTATCAATTAATTAACCACTATACCTTCTAGTCGTGCCTTTCTGGAACGCCTATCTCGAATGAACCTCTACCAAGGATTGGGTATAGGTATTAAAATACGTATATTTGTTAAAGCTTTATATTTCTTATTACAGCCCCAAGATCCCAACGATTCAATGGCTTGAGCTTATCGATAAGAATAGGATACGAAACAACGTTTTAAGGAGCTATCTGTCACTCTGTGTATAAGTCCCAATTGCTGGCGGCTTGTCGTTGCTGGGCAACGACATCAACATCTTGACGGCTTAATTCTCCCTTACTCTATCCCTCTCGGGTTGCAATGTCGATTTTTAGCTCGTGAAACCAAAGCGCCAAGTCTCCGGCCTTGTAGAAAATACGAGTTCCGTGGAGTAACAAACATCTAAACTTGTTGACCGCTAACTGGCACCAAAAAGACCGGTCCAATTGGCAGCGCCAATTAGGACAATATATAGCCTCAAATTCCGGCCGACAGAATTTGCCAGGATGTCGTGCCGTAACGCTGCATACCCAGGCAGTTTCAGACCCACCAAACGGAAAGAAACACCAACAACCATGAAAAACCAGCCAACAGACAAGTCAACAGACAGGCTAGCCCCTGCATTGATGACTCTAAAATCAATGCAAGGAGGATGTTAACCGTGTCTCCGCCAGTAGGATGAGGTCTCCACTTCCCATGTGTGCTACACGAGTGGAATCGGCACCACTTTTCAGTCCCATGATTGCACGAGGGCCAAGCTTGTCAACATCCTTCCACCGCACAATTATTGCAGGGGACAAGGCTAATCCATACGTCTCGAGTGACACTCACCCATCTTTCAAAGATGCTCTTGTCGCTCTACAACCCTTCTCTAGTTGCCTCGCATTGGAGCATTGACGGGGAGATGCGCCAATCGGTAGATAGATGCATCGGGAACAAAACCGTACCAAGACACTAGCACAAACCTCCGCTCTGAACTACTGAGTCATTGTGCATCGAGATGATTAGATAGGGGATGTCACAACCTACGAAAGTGTACTCAAAAACTCCAACCACTCTCGAAAGTTCCACAGGCACTCATAGCATGCACGCTAGGATGAAGCGGAGAAGATGCCTGAACATTATTCATGCTAACCATGATGCAACCGCCAAGGTAGTTGCTTCACAGGATCTGCCTCTCGTTATCATTTTCATTACCTCTGGTACTGTGAATAACTGCCATTATTCAACCTCAAGTTTTTAAGGCTACAAGCCCGGTAACTGAAGGGGGGTTGGCATTTTGCTGCCGCAGAAATCCCGTAAATCCTCTTCTAGAGGAGAAACAACTCGTTCATGTACAGCCTGCCCAAAATCATCACTCTCGAACGTCTCTTCACGCTGGTCAAAATCGCAGTAAATGCATCGTCGTGTTGCATCCCCATATCTCGTTCCGGCTTCTTAAACCCACTTGATAAGGCGATATGCTGTGGAAGCGCTTCTTTAAGGATATTTAATTATTAATGATGGAGGATCAGACGATCTACCACGACGGTCTGCAGACGATTCGACTTCTAATAAAGAACGGGCCACAGCTTTATACCAAGCTTCGGCACGTTGATATACATCAACACTAGCTTCGCCAAGAAGCTCAAGAAGGAAGGATCAAGGTCAATTGGACGCCTGCCTCTAGCATGAATGTAGACGGCTTGACGAAGGCTCTGCCGCGTCAAAAGCACGAGGCGTTCGTTCGACAACCAAACCTCGTCGGTACCAGGGATCTAATTTGATTCAATTTGACATTTTTTGGGCAAGGTAACTATATGGAGGATTCCTTTAACTTAACACCAAATTGGCTATATTGGCTTTTTGTTCTACTTTCTACTTTCTATCCATCAGCTCAGTCAATACTGAGCAGCTTGGGTGGGGTGTCGACCTATGAAACTTTAGAAGTCGCATCAGTCCTTGATCAAACGACTGACGTTTAAAGCTCTAACTGATTAATTAACTAGATACGTCATAGATCTGACGAAGCTGACGACGACTTCTTGATGTATATATAGAGGCTCCGGAGCCACGTTTAATGCAGCAGAGTTCTCATTCTGAATTGTCCGTCAACAGCTGGGGCCTTCCAAGTCTAAATTAACTGGTTTCGAATACCTCCATCTCTGTTGGAATGAAATATCTAGGTCTGGCTCTGTGGAGGCATCATCATGCCGGGCCCCCCTTGCTGATTATCTCATTTATGACGATTGTCCTACGTTTCTTGCACGAATTGGCGTTCCGTAGAACGTGGCTTGCAATCCACTTCAAATAATGAATACTATTATTATATTCTAACATTACATTACTTGTCAGGTCCCAGACGTTACATAGCTATTCCTCGCTGCAATCCCATTGTTAACCGCCATGGCCAAAGCATACACATCAGGATAAGTCGGAACAGACGCAGGCTTGTCGAACGGAATGACAACGCTTTTATCGCGAATCCCGTATGCGTCCATATAAAGCACGTTCGGGAAGGACTGCGGCGTGAAGGCATTGTAGGCCTTGCTGAAAAGATCGTCATAGACTGTGACGGCCAGATTCATGATGGCCCGGTCCGGATTCAGCACATCCTCGGCTTGCTGGGTGAGGGTCCATGAAAGGAGGTGAAATGTGTCCTTCCGGGAACCTGAATCTGCCACCACGTTGCGATTGCTGGCAAGCTTCTGGAGTTGATCGGCTTCCATTGTTGCAGCACTGTTGGAGTTCGAGTATGAGTCAAAAACGGGGAAGTTGGTCTGGCTGAAGATTCCTTGGTTGGCAAAATTCCCGAGTGAGATACCACTCGGAAGTTGAGCGATGATGAGAACAGCCGGTCCGTTCGAGATAAAATCATTCAAGACTTTGTTCGAAAAGTCGCTGTTGCCTGCATTGGCATTAAGAATGCGACCATTGAGGCCTTGAAGTTGGGTAAAAAGTTGGTTCCACTGAGCTTGGCTGAGGTCTACATAATTGTTATCCGTATCCAACGTGTGACTGAGATTGATAATGATCAATTCATGATATTGAGATGTGAATCTAAGATGGAAAATTAGCTCAACCGTCTGGCTAAGTTAGAGGACAGATGAACGTACTGATTTATTTGAGCGATGATATCGGACATCGGCTCGCCGTTTCCCCCTACCCACAGGCCATCAAGTTCGGAATAATGCCCAGAGACAAATACTCCGTCCGAGACCACCGGCCTCAAGTCAAAATATCGCGATCCTAGCAGTAATTGATTATATATGTTAAGGTACTGGGCCTGGGTATTTTCAAAATTCGCTCCGATTGTTCCTGGACTATACGAGCTCATCCCCGCATCGTGGGAACCTGGCATGCAGATATGTTTGAGGGTTCGATTCCCTAACGAACCTAAACTTTGTTGCATCCAGTCAACAGGAGGTGCACTGTTAGACCAGAAGGCGCCGCTTTCGTCGGCTGATAATATCCAGTTCACTGCAGCGTTGTGTCTGAACCCTTCATCTATTACAGCTCCTTTTGCGTTCGTTTCAGTTGCCATGCCGTTGAGCGTGACATAGAGGTGGAATTTCGAAGCGTATTTGGCTTGTATTTCGAAAGTGTTGGAAGTGCCGGAAAGTTGGTAGTACGCTTCTCCCGCATCATCACCTATGGAGCCTCTTGTGCCCCATTCAACATAGACTTTGTTTGATTTGCCTTTCGAATAATAAATATCTTGCCTTCGACCTGGTCGTTCAAATTTGGGATTCATACCTGCATTAATCGTCGGCCAATTCCAAGTACTCATTTGGTAAGAATGTTGGCCCGTCAGGGTCCAATCGTATGGCGAGCCATTAACAAGTGTTATATAACCACCTAAAACAATCAGCCCGGCTTCCACAGCAATGTTGTATAAGATGGAAATGGAGCTGCTTTACCATAGCCCATGATTTCAATGTCTTCCCAGAAGATGTATCACGCAGGGCCAAGATTTGCCCCGGAAAGAGCGACAAGGACTAGAGGAAAAGGAATGGACTTAGTACTTAGACTGTGCGGCCTCAACTTGGACTGAGAGGGGAATGGAAGCATATATACAAGGAAATGCCAATTCAGTCCAGCATGGCCACTGATTTGTCCGTGTGGCCTAAATCTGAGGGTGCAGATACCACGCGGGGCGGTCATAACTGTTTTCAGTCTGGATCCCGCCGCGCTACCACGACTGACATGAAGCCATGAAACATCGAGGATCTGCGCTGCGAGAAAGGTTTCATGGGACAGGTCGCAGCGGCGCTCCTCTTGGAAGTTTTTCGGCGATCCCATGGCCTTGTTTCCATCATCACATGTGGCTAGGGAGCGGGTGTCCTAATGTTTCAGCAATTGATCCTATGCCTTCTCTTGGTAGGGTTCTACGATAGCTGGACCGTGCGCGGACACCATATGATCACCGAGCCTTGATCCTATTGATTCTATTGGCTGGTTTTTATCGATAACCATAGGACCCATTTTACCAAGGGGATAACGAGGCTATTGGAACCTTCCATGGGCCTAGGGTCTTAGGAACGTCGTTCCAATAAAGCCCATGTACTTGCCGCCGCGCAGGGTGGTGCATGAAGATGAGCCTCCAGACTTCAAACATGAGGCTGCCAAGGTCCTTTGGACGATGCCCATTGACATGAGTACCGGCGCATCGCGCAGCTCGTAGAGGCCGCCACCGAGATTGTGAATTTCGATAGATAAATTGCAGGTATTTTGAAGCCAGCGAGTGAGGCTACTGGACTGGGTATCGAACACGGAAGGTAGGTAGGTGTCACCCCTTGAGGCGAGGCGCTAGCGAATGGACAACCCCACCGAAGGTTAAGGCGAGACAAGACATCCTCTGACTTCCCACGCTTACCTATGAAAGACTCCCTAGCCAGCACGCTCTTGAGGGTTCTGAAGTGTGACAAAGTCTGGAGAGATATTCATGCCCCTGCCGGACACAACTGTGTTTCCGTACAGAGGGCTCGTACGGTGAAGTAAACCTTACAGTACGAATATTACTGTGGTAGTAACGCTTCAAGGGTCAGTTGAGATGACAGGCTTGCAGATTGAATTTCTTCTGATGCTATTACAATACGACAACCAGCTGTAAGTGTCGTATTGGCTCACAAAGAAGTCCAAGCACAGCGTAACTACAGTGAGGCATATCTAACAATATAGGACCTTTTGGGTTATAAACAACCCGTATAGGTGAGCATCCCTCATCGCCTATCCACAATAACCAACCACCCATCATCCAAGACCTGTCCTTTCTCACTGACGCCGCCCCAAATAATGACACTTGCACCGTCAACCTCAGTCCCCCTCGCAACCGCAAGTCCTTTCTTCAAGCCCATTTCCTTCGTCCTCGGCTCCCCAAGAGTCTCTTTCTCCTCTTCTCCACTGGCATCAAGGTAGTGATATATTGCGCCTCCGCCCACTTGGCTTGCCTCACGTCCATTTTGATAGCATGCCTCGTAGCTTCCTTCACACTCGTACCCGTCACGCTTTCAGATATCGTCCAAGCACGTCGAGCCCTCATCCGCCGCTACATCCGTACCCGACACTTCCAACGACAACGGCGCCTTCCACTCTCCGTCGATCGCCAAGAGATACTTTCTCCCCTGCCCGTCGTAACACCAACCAGGCCCGCTCTGCCCCTCCCTCCTGATATGTGATTTCCTCCCACGCTCACCCGCTCTGCAGCGCCGTGGTCCCGCTTTCCGCATGCTGCCACACGCCGCTGACATCCAGCCACTCAATCCCACCACCAACACACGACTCTCCGTCGTGCCCACCAAATCTATACAGCCTGCCCCCCACAACCGCCATGCTAGCCCCGACCCTCGGTAGCCCCGGCGGCGTCGGGATATTCAACCACGCCCGAGTCCGCACATCAAACGCCAACCCATCCTCCAGCATCCTCCCGCCCTCCCTCGCCCTTCCCCCCACACACAAACGCCGTCCCCCACGAATGGCTCTCCGGCAGCTCGGGCACCACGGTCGCCGGATCCGCAGGCTGCTGCGGCGCGCGCCCCTTGAACACCGTCTCCTTGGGCCGGGCAGCTCCGACGACGCGGCCGCGTGCAGAGCGCGGCGCGAAGGGTACGGCGCGCCGGGCGCCGGGTCGAGGTGGCTCCACGCCTTGGCGACCGTGTCGAAGACCCACGCTCTACCCTTCTCGTCCGCGACGCCCTCGCCGCCGGATATGTAGATTGAGTTGCCGATCACCGCTGCCGGGTGGCCCTTTCGCGGCGCTGGCGTGCTGCCGTTTGGTTCTGTGAACAGGGCGGCGAGGCTCTGGTGGTCAGCTTCGAGCACGCCCGAGGATGGCCATGTGCATGTTATTGTTGGCGAGTGTGCCGGGTGAGGACTCGCCGCCGAAGATGTAGGGGCGGCCTTTGACGACGGAGAGGGTGTGGCCGGTGCGAGGGAGACGAGTGGAGGCGATGTGCGGGAAGGAGGCGCGGAGGGGAGTGTCGGGTGCGTGATGACTTGTGCGAAGGCGACGGCGCCCTCTAGCATTCGGCGGTGTAGAGGGCTCCTGCGATTGCTGGTTCCATGAAGATTTATTGCTGAAGAGATGATTGCTGAAGGGATTGGAAAGTATAGAGTCAATTGGAATGATATGGAGAGCTTGTGAGCTTTTTGGAGTTCAAGGTGCTAGTAAGGTGGGCGTGATACGCTAGTTCTACGACGTACGTCGAGTAAGCCCCAGAACCCGACAAGCCATCCCGCCAGTTGCACGTACAATTGGCGGGCATCGGATGAAAATAGAAGAAATAGTATACAAGGACTTTCTTGCGGAGCTGAACAGAAATATAGCGTCTCTTATACCTAGGTCTACGCTGGCCAGTCCAATGCCTTCATTGATGCAGTGTGTAACCCCTTAAACCAGAAAGCCGCCTGGTCGTGTGCCTCATGAAAATGTCTATAAGACACTTTTTCAACGCCTACAATGCTGAGTGGAGATAAAAACAATGATACCCAAAGAGTATCCGCCTCGCCTAAAGGCGGAGAAAAGGAAAATCTAGATTCCATTTCTTTTATCAAACATTGGGTGATAGCATGTCGTACTTAACACACATTTCGACCTAAAGATGGGCAATCAGCTTAGGATACAATTTAGCCGATTTCATAAACACTTACACTTTCGATGGAAGCTTGAAGGAAGCTGCGAGCTTCGAGACCAGCCCAAACCTTGAGCATCGAGAAATCGCCACCACGAATCATCGACGAACCGCTCTGAGCACCAAGTTTACGAAGTATAGGTAGAGCGCTGTATTAGAAAAGTTGATCAGCTTTAATGAATCGGTCGTAGCGAAATAAAAGGCTCACCCCGCAAAAAGGTCTAAATTCGGATCCAAGTTCCTCCCGATACCTTCTAGCAGTAATATGCTCAAAACCACATTTACAAAATCCCCTTCTAGCCTGACGTGGTGGGTTCTGACCATCGAAAGCACTTCATTAAGGATGTCTCCAATCTTAATATTTCCAAGCGCAAATGTTCGACTCTTTACACCAAGAACAAGATGCTGCATGCGAAGAGCGAAAACCTCTGGGTCAATCACAGCTTCCGGTTGCCGACATCGTTCTACCATAAGGTGGCCAGCTTTATAGCCATCAAATTCTGCAATAGCTTTGAACAGGTCCAGAAAGTTGGTACGGTTCTTCGCATTCAGCTCAGTCACCAGTCCGGTGTCAATAAAGATAAGCTGAGGCCGATAACCTTCGTTGTCAATCTTTTGAAGTTGAGCAGCCCATTCTTTCGGTTTCTTCTTGAAAGGCCGGAGCTTTTGTAGAACCTCCTCTGTGACGTCTGTTGATTCGGCTGGAGAGGTTTGTTTATTCTTGGCGCGGCTAAACATGGGAACGTCTAAGCGTTCGGGCTTATAGAATCGCACCATAATATTGCCTGGGTGTAAGTCGGCGTGAATAAAGTTGTCTATTAAGACCATGTGTAGAAAGGCATCAAGACCCTCGTCAGCGATATCTTTTTGGAACACACCGCCACCATTTTCTATGAAGTCCTCCAAGGGAATGCCCTGAGCAAACTCCTCAATCAAGACTTCACGTGTGGTGTAGTCCGTGTATGGATAGGGAAACCAGGCAGTAGTGCGATTCTTAAAGTGCTTTCGGAATATCGTCAGATTAGCAGACTCAATCCGTAGGTCTAGCTGCAGCCTCATCATTTCTCCAAATTGTTTGACCTCATCCGGGAATGAAAGCCACTCCATGGTCGGGACGGCATTGATAAGAGCAGCGAAGAATGCCATTATCCGTAGATCCCTTTGGACAATTCTGTCAACTTTGGGATGTAGAACCTTGACGGCCACATAACTCGACGGAACCCGTTGTGGTGTGCTCTTTAGCGTCACGTCCACATTCTTCCTGAATCTCTGCCGGAGGTTTGGGGGCTCTTCCTCAAGGTCTGTATCTCCCGGCACTGCAAGGTCGGGTTTTAGCTTGGCCTTGTATACCTGTGCAATTGCTCCAACTCCGAGAGGCTTTCCCTCAAACTCCTCGAAGATATCTTCAAATGCCCGCCCATCGAATGCCTTTTCCACTATTTTCTTGGTCTTCGCGAGAGAGTGTGCGGGTGCGTTCGAATGGAGTGATGACATGGTAGCGCAAAGCTCCGTAGGGAATATATCTGATCGTGATGCGGCCCATTGTCCAAGCTGTAAAAGTCCAGTCAACATATTTCCATTCCTCAATTGAACTCGATATCACCTTGATGAAAGTTGCACCAGCCTTCTCCATTGACCTAACCAAGAACCCATACCACCAAAGAGTCCCGCTTCGTTCATTATCGTGGCCGGGTTGGCGTTTTCCGAACCAAATTGATGGTATAGTGACTAACACTGGCACGAATATAATGACTAGATGTAGAAACCTCAGCCCGGTAGCAATTGGCTCGATAATATACATATCAATGAAGAAGTATATTCCCCTCCGAACTTTTCTCGACCCTTGCAATGCTTTGGGGACATGCTCCTTCAACTCCTTCCTAGATGCTTCCAGCATAGCCTCTTCATGTGTTTTGCCATCTTCCAAATCATCCTGACTGAGGCTAACAAAAGCTAGAGGACTAAGAGTGGCGAAACGCAATGTTCTACCCGGTATAGGAGGAGGAGGTCTAGAGAATCGGCCGTGGAATGGGATGCGCGCGGAGAAGGCTCGTTGAAAATGACGCGGGGTATACTGGGCGGATTGACGGAGTCCCTGTCGAAGACATTGTCGGCCGAAGAGGAAGGCTGCCCTCATAGTATGCTATGCGGGAAGCAATCTATAGCCTGGCATCAAACGGTTCCATGGAGGGCGCGGAGGCAAAAGTGCAGGAACTGGATGGGACGGAAGCTGGTGCTCGGCAAAGAACGTCATCCGCCGCTTTCACAAGCCACCGTCACGACGAATGCCAAGCCAACAGGACATAATGGGATATAATGGGATATTTTACATTCGAACCGAGAGCTCCGAACTGTACGGAGAAGAATGGAAAATTCAGACAGCTAGGCAACATTTGGTTCTCGCTCCATCTCAAACACCTCTCTCATGCCGTAATAAAGCCCTCAAAACCATTGTCCAATGCATTTCGACACTCCTTCTCATAAAGCGGAATTCCGCCAGTGTAGTTCAACTGCTCGCGCGGCTTGCCTGGGACATTGGCTCCCATATACCACGATGATGTGCCAGGAAAGAGCGTCTTATCGGAGATCTCTGTTACCTTTCGCCGCCAGTCCTCTTCAGCCTTCCGCGTCGCGTCAATGTACTTGATACCATGCTCTCGGAGCTTGGCCATTGCATCTACGATCCAATCACCCTGACACTCGACACAACTTGGTCCATTGGCAAACGCTGTTGGGCCCTGGGCGCCGTAAAGGAAGAACATGTTGCTGTCCAAAATTTAGCAACTCAATTATCAAAAGCTCTGGGTCTAACTTACGGGAAGCCAGCGCATGTCATCCCAAGATAGGACCAGGTCCCCATCTTCCACTTCTCTGCCAGTTCAACGCCATCCACGTCTCTCAGACCCATATTCTTCATGCCTCCCGTCACAGAGTCGAAGCCAGTCGCCAAAGCTATAACGTCAAACTCGCGGAGCTTGCCATCCGCAGTCTTAATGCCTGTCTCTGTGACTTCAACAATGGGCGTTTTCTTAATGTCGACAACGTCATTCTGCGGTTTATCGAGTTGCTCATAGTAGTCCTGTTCCAGAGACGGTCTCTTAGTCCCCCAGGCATGCGGGGGAGTTAGGGGAGCAAGAATGTTTCGTTTGACTGGATCGGATATTCGTCCGCGTGTCTTCTTTACCCAAAAATTGTATGCTTGTTCGTTCGCTTTCATATCAAACAGCATATCTTTGTAGTTCGCCAGCCAATACTCGAACCCTCCATTTTCCCATAGCTTCTCGTAGAATTTCTCTCTTTCCTCGGGTGAGTCGTCAAAGGTGTTTCTTTCTGCGAAGTCGTACTGCATGCCCGCAAAGGTTGTCATCCTATTTTTGTAAAGTTCTGGATAGTCTTTCTTTCTCTTTTCTTGTTCCTCTTTACTCAGCTTCCCTTGACGCATGGGCAGCGCCAAGTTCGGCGTCCGCTGGAAGACCGTGACTGAGGCAGCCTCCTTGGCTGTCTCTTGTGCGATCTGCACCCCAGTCGAGCCTGTGCCCACAACAGCGACGCGTTTGCCCTTGACATCAACACCACTTTCTGGCCAGAAAGAGGAATGATGCATCTCGCCTTTGAAGGTATCTAGACCTTGCCAATCCGGAAAATGTCTCTTCGCGGCAAACCCAGCGGCCAGTATGTAGTACGTCGCACGCGCGGTACGGCCGTCTTCGGTCTTGATGATCCATCTACTCGAGGGCTTATCGAATTGAGCGGAGACAACACGGGTGTCGAAAGCTACATCCTTCTTGATATCGAGGACGTTATCCACGTGCTCGAAGTACTTCCTCAATTCAGCGAAGCCTGGGTACTTTTCTGACCATGTCCAGTCCTAGTTCGATATGCACAGTAAGTTACACACTCAGTTTGGCCTTGCCGGGAATCATTCTTTTAGTTCCTCACCTTCCAAACTTTCTCAATAGAGTACTCATAAATCGGCACCGTGCTATCTACTCGTGCGCCAGGGTAGCAGTTCCAATGCCAAATTCCGCCAAGCCCCTATACAGGAAATAATTACCCAAGCCATTCTCCATGGCGGAAGTGTACAAGGAGGGTCGAACCTTTCCGGCTTCATAGATCTTGCATTTGAACCCCAACTCGCGCAACTTATGCAGAAGATATACTCCGCTAAATCCTGCGCCTACGATTAACACCTCAGTATCCAGCTCCTTCGCGTAGTTGTCATTAGAACCCGAAGCGCGTGGGTTCGTTGCTCCAATGTCTGTACGAAAGTGCACCATGTTGACTGATTAAATATTCTTCTAGAAATGCTGCCGTGCCCTTTGGAGCAGTATAGCGGATAGAGGTAGGCCGAATCGTGGTAGGGCAAATAAACTAAATAATAAGAATGCAATTGAACTTATGCGAGGACCACAGTTGCGTTTATAACAAGCGTCATAAAACGTATCAACAAGCTTATCTCCAGATCCACTACACTAAAAACCCCAGATTCCGTGGGCTGCTGTTTTTATATGTCCCTCCCCAGGGCTCTAAAGATCTGTATCTCACACCCTGCCATCAGCCTGGGATAGCACCTTGCAGATCCGCAGCATCCCCCCTTACTACTAACTCGCTGACTCCATTCGCCCTTTTCCTGTTCCCGAAAATCTTTTTGAGTGCTTACTGCGCGCTAACCTCACCTCCTGCGGAAATAGCCCGGCTGAGGAAGCTTGGCGTGCGTTAAAGCCCTCACCTGACGCCATTTCCGCATCGCGAGTCGTGGAGGCGTCATTAGCGCGAGAAGTGAAGACGAGGGCGGTGTTGATTTGCGGGGAGCCGGCAGAGCTAAACTATTTGGGGATATGCCGTGTGTGGGGGTGTCGCGGGAGGAATATTGCCAAAAGGAGCAAAGCGGACTCCTTCCTGCTAGCTCTATATCCGTATCCTATTCTTATCGATAAGCTCCAGCCATTAGATCATTAGGATCTTAGAGCCGTAATAAGGAATATAAAGCTTAACAAATATATATTTTAATATCTATATGTAATCCTTGGTGGAGATTCGTTTAAGATAGGCGTTCTAGAAAGGCACGATTAGAAGGTATAGTGGTCAATTAATTGATGATTGGATTAATCCATATTATCTGCGAAGCTTCTGCGCAGCTCAGATTCTGTTATTCCGCACGGACCACCTGCAGTGGGACATTAAAGGTTGCATGAGATACTAAATTACCTGCAGCCGTAGCGAAATTAGATGCCCGCCGCGCGGGCGCACAGGGGAGGGATACCGAAGGTCGTACACCCTATACCCGTGTCTCTGCCCATGTCTCTCTGCTCGTGTCTCGTGTCTCTGCTTGTGCCTCTCTTCCATAGGAATACATAGAAAGACATGTAGGGCACGAGAAAAAGTAAAGGCGCAGAGGTGGATGAGGTTGAGAATGTTGCACGGGCAATATTGCAAAATTCTGGAGGCCTTCGTTTGTTTGTGAAGCGTTTTGATGCTTTCGAGATATCTAACGTCGAAGAGAGTTTGTAGCAAGACATGCAATGTCTTCTGCTCAGTAACGGAGATTTATCTAAAGTAGATCATATAGAGAAAGTTAAATGTATACACCTAATTTTAGGAGTCGGACATACCGATTTTCTTGATTTTTATCTAAGAAATGTCTAGGATTTTATTTTATATTGCCATCACAAGGACGCTTCAACATCAGCACATAAATTCCTGAATAAGAAATAAGGCCTAAGTACATACCATTAGCAGCCTATACCGTCCTCAGTTCAGTAGGCTACTCTTTTTTTTCACGCAAAACGCCTTGGAGGCGGTTGAAGCTCTCAAGATATTCCTAAAACTCTCCCAAAGCCACAACTACTACCATGTACTTCCGAGAAACCCCAAGTTCCCCATCCGCCAGCAAACCTAAGAGAAGCCGTTGGCTTCTACTTCAGCCAACTGAAATCGCAGTACTTCTTTGTTGCCGGAAGTGTTGAGACCCTGCGCACGGCACTTGGCTTTGAGCTCTTCAATGGTCATGGCTAGGTCAGCTGTCTGGAGGCGTATGAGGAGTTCGCGCTTAGTTTTCGCTTCTCCGGAGAGCGAGCGGCCTTCACACAACTTTTTCAGTTGTCCACGATCTAAAACCAAGCGCGGATCTTTGGAATCCGAGTCTACGCCTTGAGTGGCCGGGCGTACCGGCAAGGGGTTAGAGGTGTTTGCAGCAAGTGTAGCATTTGGACCCTTTTTCTTAAGTTGGGCAGCCCGCTGAGTCTTCTTGAGCTTATTTTCTTCGGCCTTTTGGACCTTGGCCAGGAGTTTAGCGGCACGCTGTTCCGCCCTGGCTGCCTTTTCAGCAATATGCTTGGCCCTGCTGTTGGCTGTCTTCTCCTGTTTCGTAGCATTCTCCAGCTTGGCATTCTCCTCGGCCATTCGAGTAAGGCGATCGAGTTTCTCAGCTTGCTTGAGCTCCTCCTCTTTCTGGAGCCTTTGACGCTTCTGCATCTCCTTGCGGGCCTTATTCTCTTTGCTGCGCCTCTCTGGATCGTCATCAAGCTCCGTTGGAATAACGGCGGTGCCGTCGATGAGAGCTGCCCAACGGTCCTTGCAAGCCTGAGCGGAAAAATTAACTTGGGCATCTGCTTTGCGCATGTGTTTAGCAACGCCTTCAAAAAACATTGCGTAGAGCTTTTCGACCTCATCGGTAATCTCAGTTTGAGCCTTGTTCATAGCGGATACGAGGATTTCATCCTGTCTAGAATTAGCAATTTGGTTCCAAAATAGTGGTGTATGGGATATCCTACTTCATGTTCGTTCCACTCTTTGGAACCATCCGCGAGTTGGCCATCCACATACTTTGCCATGATGCCGATAATACGCGTCGTACGCGTCGCGATTGTCTTGTGATCCAACTTCCTGAAACCTCTCTTGACGAGTTCTTGTGAGATGTGTGCATCTTTATAGCCTTGCCCTTTCAATGTTATGATGAGCGTGTCCTCGTCGTTGAGCCCTACGGATGCAGGCTTCGGCTTTGATGATTGTTCAGCCACTGGTTGAGACGGCTCGTGAAGCCCAGGAGGACCTGAAGGAGAGGAAATGCTACCGGTGTCTTCGGCAAAGAATAGGATCCCATCATTGAAAGTAGTACGACGGACCGCACTTCGGGCATGGATGGTAGCCATCCACTTCCCTTCACGAGGAGTGTCTTCCATGACATCAGCCATGTCAACATCATTAGACAAGCACATCATATCGTCATCAGAAGGATCTTCATTGTTGCTGGTAGCGTTTTCTCTAAGGCTATGCTCGTGGCCATCTGGATAACTGGCGATGTCGGTATCGTTGGAGGCCTCACTGGCATGAAGCTCACTAGAAACGCGGCTGTTTCCTAAAGTTCAATCAGTACGAAGACCTCAGTAACACTAGATTTGCGACGAGACCCACCACCGGTGACAGACTGATTCATGGCGAACGCGTCGATGTAACCAATCCTGGGCGAGTTTTTTGCCACGTGGTGGGTGAATTGGCGTTACGTGCAGTATATTGGGCTCGAGCATAGGTCTGAAAGGGCGTAGGTGCAAATCAACTAAGCCCAAATGTTCATGGTAGAAGAAACGAAAGTCAAGAGAACTCTCTGGGTGAACTAACGGGTCGACGCTGTTGGAAAGAAGGGATTTTATTAAATGGGGTGAGGCAAGCCAGAAGAAGTCTTGTGTCCGTTTGCCTTGGCAAACTTAACGCGTAAATAGAATTTATAGCTTCACCAGCCCGTTGAGGAGGTGGCAGTGCCATGGCAAAGTCAGGGTTGTAAATCAATCAACGAGACTTCAATAGAGTTGAGTTGGGTGCCAAGACTCAATCAATTCAACCAACTGAGAGTTCGCTGGCTTGGCAATTCAATCAATTTGGAGGCTCCGATTGAGTTGAGTTGATTGAAGAATATTGAAGCTTTGACATTATATAGAAAATATTACTAGACATAGAGCAATGCTCTAAACCTTAGTCTTCTTACCAAAAATAGTTTACCTGAGCATCGCCCGTTATTTACACCGTCGTCGCCCGAGCTTTGGCAGGGCGCCTTAGAATTAGCAATAACGACGCGTTAACTACCGAATTCGAACTAGAAGATTATACAGGAATTAACTGGACGCGTCTTTTTGGCTACTATATTCCTCATTTAACAACGGGCCTACAATAATCTGATATAATTGAAGCTTTAATGGTGCTAGGGTTATCCCTTGCACCGATAATAACGTCCTATAAAATGTGGCCCGTGCGCACCAATCACATATAGGCGGTCAGTCGTTCTGCCGCATTACTACAGCTTTCAAATAAAGTCACAAACATTGAAATATTGGTATATTGTATATAGAGCCTTATTCTTTGGAGTTGAGTCGATCTACGTGCTCCTGCCAACACGGGCCGTCTTTGCATAATGGTATTCGACAGAGTTTATGGCGCGGGAAAGTTGATGTTCTTGACATGCGTGCACGGGCCACATTTTATAGGACCCTATCAGTGCAAGGGATAGGATAGGGAAGGCGTTATCAATATGGTAGATGGGCAGTTAAAGCGGCTGGTAAATAATAACGGGCGGGAGGGTAAGTCAACACCATGCCAAGACTCGCGATAGACCTATATTAAGAGCCGGGAGACAGGAAGGACAGTAGGAAATAATTTAGGCGTCGCTAGGTAGGTCATCCTGCATCAACTCTGCCAAGAACTCGTAATGGTTGCTAACTACTATACCAGTTAAACTCAGTTAAACTAGTTGCCAGGACTTCAATATTAATTTAATCAATTCAATTAACCGAGCTCTCTGCCTACAAAGCTTTCAATTCAATCAATTTGAAGCCTCAGTTGAGTTGATTGATTTACAACCCTGGGAAAAGTGATTGAAGTGCTCAATGTCATGCACTCAGGAGAGAGATCTGCTTGGGGATAGTAGTCTGAATACAAGCTTGAAGAATCTAATATTTATTATGCAAGCTGAAACTCTCCGACCCACATGCCATCCCTGCACAGATCCGTAAGAATGGCTCGGAGACTTCTGAGTTTTAAGGATCCTCAATTTGGGGCCTTTCTTGTAGTTTAACTGCCTATATATCCAATAATAAGCACTAGGATCACATAATAATTCTATTTACTTACTTGAAGATATAAAAGAGCAGAGTGTGTATTAAAAACCGGTTCTACAATCCGTTCGTCGCAGAAGTGGTAACTATTAGCGTAGAATTTTAATTCCTCAAGGTGCTCTTGCACCTCTTTCTCATCATTACATATAGCCTTTAGCGCTCCTAGTACGTCAGACTGAGTTAATCCGCAAATGGTGGAATACTGTGGGCTGAAGGAGAGGTTTTCTTGCTCGTTGAAGCCACTAGTAATATTACTTAGAAGGAGAGGTATGACACCAGTCAGATACACTCTATCGATGCCATAATAACTCTTCTTGCCGGCTTTAACGACGGACCAAAATCCCTTTAGAAAAGAAGCGGCCGTCGTATCAAACCATGATCTTGGATTATGTGGATCCATGAATTCGTTCGCGTAAGAATTGTATTCATCTACTAGTAAATAGATCTTTAGATGTTAGAAAGCATTATATATAGCAATTTAGCATAAGCATACCCCTTTAACACCGAAGAGTGGATTATTCTTGTCGCCCTTATCATGAATATTTCCAAGCGCACGATCAACAGCCGCAATAAGGATTCTTAGATTTCTAACCGGGTTACTGTCAATAAAACGAGAAGTTTCTAATGCAAATGATTCACCCAGATAGTCGGCGTATGTAAGCCTAAAGTCCAACAGCGTGTCATTTATTTCCTGCGCGAGGGATTGCATAGCATTCTCAATTGGGAGAGAACGATCGGTACAAGAGAAGTCGAAATTTAAAACAAGATACTGTCCAGGCATAACTTTGCCGTCTTTAACAGCTCTATTCACGTCGAGATCCTAATTCTAGCGTAAGTTATGTGTCCATACAAATTATATGCAAAAAGCATCTTACGCCCACATACTGTGAATAGCTGGTCGTATTTCTTCCGGAACTCGACCCCATGGAAGTATTGCAGCATACTGATGGTAAGCGACTTTCCAAATCGCCTGGGGCGACAAAAGAGCTGCACTGGTGGTCCACGCGCAATTACAGGGATATAGCTCGTTTTGTCAAAGTATGCTAATCCGGGGAACTCGCGAATTTTGCGGAAGTTCGAGACACCCAAGGGGAACTTGTCCAGCTCGCCCAACACCACAAGCTTCGAGCTCGATGGGGCAGTAGAGTATGTGCGGGATACTACGAGAGCAGCCTGTTGTATTCGACCATGGTAGCGTTTGTGAAAGAAAGCACGAAGCGAGGGACTCGTTGGAATAACGCGGAGCCCGTGTAGGCTTATCCGCATGTTGAACGTGCGGCAGCTCGATTGGGAATGGAAGAAGTGCCGGAATGCGAGGACTTTAAGATAGTCCCTGGGGCCTGGGCAATGGCTGCGAAGGTGGAGGATTATGTGAAAGTTGAGTTTTGCAAAAGGGTGTGAGAAAATTGAACTTCTTGAAGCCAAAACCGTGTAGCTTTCGTGATTCAATAATTCTTTTGATATGTATTCGAAATCTTTTGTTTGGTTAAGGACCGGGGGCTCGCCGGTTGGGGTAGTGCCGTAGTATACCTCGTGACCAGACGATCATCCAATCACAAGCTGCTTACATAACCTCTGAATGATCGTCTGGTACACGGTTCGGAAAATTGCTAGTTCCGCGCGTCGAATTATAGGGACTCTCACCAAAAATCGCGCACCAACTAAATTTTCAGCCATTGATTAATAATAAGTCAACACTTTTATAAACAATTTAAAGCATAATAAGTTTAAAAACTAAACACTGCGATTTAAAGGTTATTAAAATTATTCTAAACAGCCTTGTAGTTGTTGCTATTTACTGCTAGATATATCGTTATTATTACGAGACTCTACTGTCTTTCCACTCTACAATTTGCATTTAAAATTGATGCATTTTAGATCAAATTTTGCGTGCATATAGAGCTGAATTTGAATGCACAATGTAGTAGTTTTTGATATATATTGCACGTACTCCATATCCCTTAACCCGTTTTTGGCACTACGTTATCGATAAGGATCCGGAAAAAAGAAACGTTACCTGATTCCGTTGGTGCGGATTTTCAATCGGTCCGCAAGCCAACTAACCACATTCGTGCGACCGCAAATATTACCCGCGCTAAAATAATTGCTCCAACTTCCAGCCAACTTCCTTCGAGAGGTATCACCAAAACAACTTCAATCACGACGCGTTTGCCGGACCGTTCAGCCTGGCATCTCCCAACAGACTATCCGAATCACAAATACCACCATCTATGGGCTCCATTTCTGACTCAAAGACCATCCACTCACTCTACCGCGACCGCGCCTCGGTTGCAACCGCAATCCCAAACCCAACCCTGACTTCTGGCATTTCGAGGACGGACGCAAGTTTCGCTTCTTTGGTTTGGCTACTGGCGAGGGGTCCGCCTTGACTGGGCGGACGGTAAACTCTGGGGTATCATTTGCAGTTTGGAAGTCGGTTGCCTTCAGGCAGAACTCGCATCATCATCACATGTGCTGACACCCACTCTACAGTATAGCACGACTTGGTTTCCTCCCGGGAGATTGAATACATTTCTAAACAAATTATTTTCCAAATACTATGGCTATGTTCGCTTTTGACAGCGCCGACCGACGCCTGTCACCCCGTCCTATCGGTCAAGCCCCGCTTAGGGAATTACTGCAAGGCAGGCCAGGGGCTGAGGGAGAGGACGAAGACGTCTTTGTAGGAAGCACGGGAAAGATAGATATTGACCGGCCATCCATTGCTCTCAGAAACCACGCCGGTACTCCGCCAATCAATATTACGGCTCCGGCCCCGGTGGGTCCAGTGGGCTCGGTTAACGGGCTGAAGACCGCAACTGTAACCGAAAAACTGGACTTTGATATGGTTTTAAGCAAGGCGCAGAAGAAGAAAAAGAAGAGGCGAGGGATGAAGCCAGGTGCTCCCGCCATGACAACTATCAGAGGATTTCAAACTCCCGTCACTTCTGGTGGAGAGGAGTCCGATTTCTCTGCGACCAGCACGCCAAGGCTAGGCCCCATGATATCTGGCTACCCAAGCGTCACCAGCAGTCCGGCGCTGCGACCGACATCATCCGCTGGTGGCATCAGTGCGCTGAAGCAAAAACTAGAAGCGCTCAGCATTGGATCCAGAGCTGATACACCAGTGAAGTCATCTTTAGCCGGTGCATTGAGGTCGGACATATCGAGTAACGGCAGCGTTTCTGGCTTTGAAAGCGACAGCGACAAAACTGAAATGGAGAGCTACGAAGTTAATCTGGAGAATGATTTCATCAGTCCGGATGTGCCCTCCAAGGCCTTACTTGTCGCCGCTGAAGGTGGCCTGCGTAGAGACTCTAACATGCGAAAGATGACCGCAGGCGACTTTGAGCCGATCACCTGTCTTGGAAAGGGCAGTTATGGAACCGTCCTACTAGTCAAGCAGAAGGCCACTGGCCGCCTCTATGCACAGAAGCAGTTCCGCAAAGCTTCGTTGACTGTTCATAAAAAGTTGGTGGAGCAAACGAAGACTGAGAGGGCGATCCTGGAGAGCGTCAACCGTCACGCCTTTGTGGTGAAGCTTTACTACGCTTTCCAAGACCGTGAGAAGCTATACCTGATTCTCGAATACGCCCAAGGTGGTGAGCTCTTCCATCACCTGGCAGTGGAGCGTATGTTCCCAGAAGATACTGCCGCCTTCTATATGGCTGAAATGGTACTTGCGCTCGATCATCTGCATCGTACTGTCGGTGTGGTCTACCGCGACCTCAAGCCTGAGAATTGCCTCCTAGACTCTGAAGGCCACCTCCTCCTCACCGACTTTGGACTTAGCAAAGTCGCCGTCGATGAAGAGAACACCTGCCGCTCCTTCCTTGGCACTGTCGAATACATGGCTCCAGAAGTTATCGCGCGGTCCGAGTACGGGATGGCCGTGGACTGGTGGTCCCTCGGTGCTCTGGGCTTTGATCTACTCACCGGTTCACCTCCCTTCACTGGCAACAACCATGCCAAGACCCAAGAAAAAATTATCAAGCAAAAGCTCGCCCTACCTTACTTCCTTAGCCCTGACGCTAAAGACCTGCTTACGCGGCTCTTGCGCAAAGAACCTAAGAAGCGTCTTGGCACCAACATGCCTAAAGACCTGCAGACTATCAAGAGTCATCGCTTCTTCCGCAAGATCAATTGGAAGAAGCTGGAGTCGAGGGAGCTGGCCCCGCCTATCCAGCCACTCATCACGGACCCAGAGCTTGCCGAGAATTTCTCGAACGAGTTCACAGACCTGGCCCTCAGCCCCGTGGCGAGCAGGAAGAGCAATCCACTGATTGATGGCTTTGAGCCAATGGATGGTGAGCAGGACCCATTTGGAGGATTTAGCTTTGTGGCGAGCCAGAGCTTGTTGGATAGTGGCGATTGGGGGTATTGATATTGTGTGCATGGGAAGGTTAATTGGGTAGTTTTGCAGATAGTCTTGAGGGCTTCTTAGTGCTGGTAATCGAAGTGATTCGGATTTCTTGGGTGATTTTAAGAGCGTCTTCCTATGTATTTGTGATTTCAGGGGATTTACAGTGTCGCATAAAACCTAAGCAGAGTTCGGTCACTATAACCCAGTATCCCAGCGAACATTGTTCAAGGCTATCCAACCCTGTCACCAATATTCCTTAAAGATTTAGTGAACCTGTTCTAGGGCATGAAAGCACACAGCACCAATTTTCAGTAAGAACCACATCCCCTGTGCCCATACCGTAACTCCCCCAGGAAACGGTCGTAAATCTCGCGCCACCACCCAGAAAGCCCCCAAAGCACACAGAAAGCCGCACCGCCCAAAGGCCTCCAGGCGCTCTACTCCTGATCCTCTTCCTCACTGCCCTCATCCCGCCATCTTCCTCTGGTTCCCCTTTCCGAACTTCATCTTCTAAAGTTGATAAATTAGCCGCCAAGCCCACATAAACAGATCTCACCGAAAATAAGGGTTAAGAACTTACTATCTTATCCACCAACCCCGCCCTCTCATACTCGTCCTCTCACTCCTCCTTCAACCCATCTACCCTCTTCGCCTCCCTCCGATGCATATCGACAATACTATCGGGTGAGGCCCACGCCCGCGTAACCCCTCCCACCGCCGCCCACCCAGTTCTTCTTGAAGAGCGCATCCATCTTGGGGTCGGTGCGGGCTGCGGGCAGCTTCTTGAGAGCCTCGCTGGCGACGAGGGCCTCGTACGCCATGCAGGCCTCCTGCGCCGCCTGCGCGCTCTCGTTCAGCTTGCGTACGAGGCGCTGGTAGGTCGTCGGCTCGGCTTCTGTGAGCGGCTCGCGGATGTTGGCGATGGTGGGCTCCATCAGGGCGAGGATCGTGGCTCGGTGCGAGGTGATAATGTCGACGGGGTTACGTTCGGAGGTGGACACTGTGATTGCGGTGGTGTGTAGAGAAGTGGTAGACTGCTTTGCAGGTGTATAAAGAACTTGGGTCAAGATGAGACGTGTGGTGGTGGCGGATCTGGAGTGATGATAGATCTGGAGGGGTGGTTGTGGTGGATCTAGCTGTAAGTTTGTGAAAGGAGCAGTTTGGGTGAAGGGAAATGCGGTGGGTAACAAAATTATCATTATAGTATTGAATAGGTAAACGCTCAAGAATATCATTTTGTAACCAAAGTGAGAGCTCCCCCTCCTTCACTACTTACCAGCCTCCGTCAGAGCTTCATCTCCCTAAAGCTTAGCATCTGGTAACCGCACTGAAGCAGGCTCGGGCAGGTCAAACGCAGAAGGTAAATCAGTTACAGTTGCGCTAGGCTTGTCCGGGGCGCTAGAGTCGGGATGGATAATGAGCGGAGGCGTACCATTTTCTTTGGATTCACGCGGAACATCCCTTAAAATGGTCTCGGCACTTTCGGCGGGCTTCTCCAGAACAGTTTCGTAGACCCAAGTTTTCGGCTGCCTAAAAAAATTTCCTGATGAGTCCCCTCACATTATAATTATAGCTTAAAGGCTCTAAAGGTCTAAAGATTTATAAGTAGATAGCTATAGATCTAAATATAAAGTTTATAAATATTAATTAAAACTATAGAAAGTAGAGGAGAAAGAGGCTAAAATAAGGGTAAAGGAGCTAAAAATTAATTTGGTTTAATTGGGTGTAGATAGCTTCCAAAGTAGTGACCGATTGGGTTAGGGAGCCCAGTTCTGGGGGTCCGAGCTTATCAACCTTCCTAGGCGGTAGAGGTTGAGCAAGAATTCTTTCTGCGAGATTGCAGCGGTCACGCATCCAGTCAAAAAGAGAGATATACTAGCGTGAACGGAGGGTTGCATTCGGCCTCGGACGTCGACCCTTAGGCACGGGTGAAGCGCATACACAGGGCCTACAAATAGTCTTTCTAGCTTGTGATCTAGTATAGCGTCAACCGCTTCCGCTGTTCATTTTGAAAAGAGGTGGAGTGAGGAAAAGGGAGTGTCTGCTGGCCGGCAGTATGTGCATGGGTTGATGGCCAGTTAGTATGGGCGCGTAGCTAACAGGTATCCCTGGAAGTTACATCTCAGACAGTAAATGACGCTGGCATAATCTCCGTCATGGACGAAATTCTGGGGATGATTGATTCTCGGCAGCCCAGATCTCCCCTTGACCGCCCTGCCCTTTGCCAACCAGAGAGGAGTCTATCTGGCAGGAACGCTAGGAACGCTAGGAACGCAACATGGCTGGCCAAAACAAAAACTCTTCGTCTCGCTCCAGGCCGCACGTTGCATCGTCGCTCCCCTGGTGAATTCTGGGAAGGCCACGATCCGAATCGAGCAGTGGGGATGACCTCCTTGCTTCCATCTGGGGTCATCATGCGCTGGTTAGAACGCATGCTGGACCACGGTTATGCAACAGTGTGCGGGCTAAGTGGGTCAGTTGAGTTGGTTAATATGTGTTCGCCATGATCCGCGTAGAAGTTTATAAGGAAGCGTGGAGATGCTTTCTTTTTCGAGGTTGTAGAGACGTTGGGAAGTTCGGGAAGTTCGACATGTTCGCGAGCCTCTTCCTTACAGTAGTGGCGTCCGCTACTGCAGCCCTCGCAGGCCCCCTGGCACATGCGGGCCTGCGTCGCCAAACCACAACCAACGACTGTCCAGGCTACTCAGCATCGAATGTTGTCAAGACAGATTCTACACTCACTGCGGATTTGAAGCTTGCTGGCACGGCGTGCAATGCTTACGGCCAGGATCTCGATGATTTGAAACTGCTCGTCGAATACCAAACAAGTAAGTTATAGCTATTTCACCTGAAACGGTCATGTTCCCAATCTATGGACTTATATTGACTGGCCTATCATCAGACGACCGTCTACACATCAAGATTTATGATGCTGCTCTCAATGTTTACCAGGTTCCCGAGTCATTCATGCCGAGGCCGGCGAGCCAAAATGCTTCTTCATCGGCCGCGGCCATTCAATTCTCCCTCGTGGAAAGTCCATTCTCGTTTACTGTCACGCGGACAAACACCAATGAGACTCTCTTCGATACGTCTGGTATCAACAGTTCGTTGATCTTCGAGTCTCAATACGTCCGACTTCGCACTCAACTGCCTCTGTCTCCAAATCTTTATGGGCTCGGGGAGCACTCCGACTCTTTCCGCCTGGAAACGACCAATTACCAACGTACCTTATGGAACTCCGAGTCCCCCTTTATTCCTAGACATGCCAATCTTTATGGCAGCCACCCGATGTACTTTGACCATCGCGGTAGCGCTGGCACCCATGGAGTATTTCTTTTGAGCTCCGACGGCATGGATATTAACATCAATAACTCGCCTACCGAAGGTCAGTACCTAGAGTACAACACCAATGGTGGCATTATAGACTTGTATATTATGGCCGGACCAAAGGCCTCGGATGTGAGCAAACAGTACGCAGAAGTCGTTGGTTTACCCGCTATGATGCCTTACTGGACTTTTGGTTTCCACCAATGCAAGTATGGATACTTCGACGTTTTGGACGTCGCCGAAGTTGTGGGCAACTACTCAATTGCCGGAATTCCACTGGAGACCATGTGGACAGATATAGATTACATGAATCTTCGCCAGGATTTCACAACAGACCCGGAGAGATTTCCCATGCATAAAATGCGGGAACTTGTCAGTACTTTACATGGACGAGACCAACACTACATAGTCATTCTTGATCCTGGAATTCATGCCACTTCGAATTACGCGCCGTACTCAGACGGTGTATCTCAAGATGTCTTTCTGAAGAATTCTACTGGCGAGTACTTGGGAGTGGACTGGCCGGGAGTGGTGGTGTATCCGGATTGGTTTGCCTCCAATACTCAACAGTGGTGGACCAACCAATTTGCGAGGTTCTTTAGCACGGACTCAGGTCTTGATATTGACGCAGTTTGGTAAGTCCTCAGCTAAGCTCTTTTAAGAAATGCAAGTGCTAGAATAAGAAATCAAGACTGGAAATGAAACTCTTCACCTCTTGCAGTCTGCTCTAGCGTGTCCTGTCGAAGTTCATATTTTTGGAATTATGAACTAACACACATTTAGGGTGGACATGAACGAGGCCTCAAATTTCTGCTCCTACGGATGTGACCCATATGGTATTTCATCATGCGTTCTCCTCTCAGCATATCTGGCTAACTCTCTCCAGGGACAGCATCACAGGGTAATGATCCTCCTCAGCCAACATCGACGCCACGAAACAACACTGGTCGAGTCATTCCTGGATTTCCCTCAGATTTCCAGCCATCTACCTCTTCAAAGGCAAAACGGCAATCCACAGGTAGTATGACTGGACTTTCTGGCCGTGATCTCTTGAATCCTCCGTACAGAATCAACAATCACCGCGGCCGCCTCAGTGACTACACCATCTATACGGACATTATCAACGCAAATGGCATCGCTCAATACGATACGCACAACTTATACGGTACTATGAATGCCTTCGCCAGCCGCGAAGCGATGCTCAGCCGTCGCCCTGGACGGCGCCCTATGGTGCTCACTCGCAGCACCTTCGCCGGCGCTGGTACTAAGGTGGCCCATTGGTTCGGCGACAACGACTCCAATTGGGACGACTACCGGATCTCAATCGCGCAGATGCTCGCTTTCACCTCCATGTTCCAGATGCCGATGGTGGGCTCTGATGTGTGCGGCTTCAACGGGGCAACAGACGACAAGCTCTGTTCACGCTGGGCAACACTCGGTGCCTTCTACCCCTTCTATCGTAACCACGCAGATATGAGCGCGCCGCCACAGGAGTTCTACCGCTGGCCACTCGTTACCGCCGCCGCGAAGAACGCAATTGACACGCGCTACAAGCTGCTCGATTACATCTACACCGCGCTATACCGACAGACGCAAGATGGCACCCCCCTCATCAAGCCTCTCTTTTTCGAATACCCCACTGACCCCAACACCTTTGGGATCGATCTCCAATACTTCTATGGCGACTCCCTCCTTATCTGCCCCGTAACGGACGCAAACTCCACCGCCGTCTCCTTCTATCTCCCCGATGACCTTTTCTACGACTATCGGACCTTTGCAGCAGTCCGCGGCAATGGCTCCATGGTCACACTGACCAATGTAGACTACACAACCATCCCGGTCTACATGAAAGGTGGCTCCATTATTCCAATCCGTGCGAACAGCGCCAATACCACCACCGCGCTACGCCAGCAAAACTTCAACGTCATCGTCGCACCCGGCCTTGATGGCAAGGCGACGGGATCGCTGTATCTCGACGATGGCGACTCACTGGTCCAGCAAGGAATTACGGATATCAACTTTTACTGGGACGGGAAATCGCTCACCTCGAATGGGACGTACGGGTATCAAGGAGGTTCTAAGAGGGAGGCGGGCGTGGTTGTCGAGAGCATGATTATTCTAGGCCAGAAGGGCGCCATTGACGGCACAGCAATGTTCAAGTCGACAGGGGCTACGACGGTGACGGGACCGTGGGGATTGACTGGGCCGTTTGAGGTTACTCCTGGGCTGTAGCAGTAGATGTGAGGCATAGAGCAAGATCAGGGCGCTTCGGTTCCAGGCTAGGACGGAGTCCGAGATGTGATATCTGCACTACAAGAACTTCCCTTTTCCTTTGTCAGACTCGCTGGCGTGATATTCCCTAGTCTATATATATGGCACTAGAGACAATAATATAATGTCTTTACCAGAACGCCTCTGCTTTGTGCGTCTATCTACGTCGCTACACTCCCCTCTGCACAACACATCTGCTCCAAAAACCTGCGGCAAGGTTGCTGCATGCAAGACGTATTACAGCACTAATCTATCTACCTCACAACCACACTCGAACTCACACACCAGAACGGCACTTGATACAGTCTCACTACCCCATCAGCAGATTTGGTGTTATGATGCCATTTTATATTGATGAGGCACACGTGGCCGGTGGAAGGGAGGCACGTCCCCTCTTTCCGAACCCCTGTCGCTCGAGCAAGGATCTGAAAAAATGCCAGCACCAGGATCGGGCTACAGTGAGTATATTGCGCTTTGAGGAATTTGTTAGTTTTATTGAGAGGTATCATGGTGAGATTCAACCGCGAGGGCGTTGGATTGTGATATCGGCTGTAGGTTAGGCGAAGATAAGGTATAGAGATACTTGATAGGGATTTCTTCAGCTTCGTAGGTGCCCTTGTTACAGTATCATGGCACGCGATCAGTGAGCACAATCGGCTCAAGTACATTGAAACCTCTCTCAGCCTCTGGGGATTTTTTCCAGGCGGCAAGCAAGGTTCAGTAGGGCAAGACGTCACACAGCCAATTTAGCTGTCGGGATTTCCGCTGAGAAATACTGATTTCAGTCTGCGCCGAGTTGTAGCTTTTGCATAGCACTTGTTGTGCCGTTCATATGGCCATGCTCTTTCTCGGGAGCATGACTGCTGACTTCGATTTCATTTTTAGGCCTGTTCTTGTTCAATCCTTCAAGCAAAACGCATGCCTTGCAGATTTCCTGGCTGGACAAATACCCGCAACGCTTGCACCGTCCCATAGTCTGTCGAGTAGTCTTGCGTCGTGTCTGCGCTGGTCCTTTTGGTCTTCGGCCCTTCTTGCCGTTGGCCAGCGGCACCACATCGGGATCCTTCACGTTCTTTTCCTTGCCATTTCGCTGCCCATTCAAGGCACTAGATGTAATCTCAACTTCCAAACCCACTTCAGCGGCCCTCTCGTTCTGCGCAAGTTGGTGTTCCATTGATGCCATCTCTCCTCCAGCACTACGACCATTTGAGCTTCCGCAGCCTCCCTCTTCTTCTTCCGGAAGGGCTGTCAGCCCGCCGCATCCATTGCTGCATGCTTCATTCCTGCCTGGTACTAGCCTGGCCATATCTTCTCCACTCCTTACGATATCTAGTATTGCGCTTGGTCGTACACGTTCAAGGTTCTTAATGAGAGCACGAGCACTTCCACGGAATGCTTCTGGTGAGTATATACATTCCGTGCTGAAGTAGTCGAGGGATTTGTGGTGAGCATAGAGTACTATTTCTTTCTCATAGGCGTATTTCAGAGGTTTGCTGCGCTTGATATTTGTATGCGAGGGGGAATCAGGTGATTGAGACACAGCTGAGGGTGTAGATGTGACGATAGAGGTGGTTCGTAAAAGTCTCGGGAGGTCGCCGCGGAGTACTGAAATTAACAATAGAATCAGCCAGCTATTCGAGTCCAAATATTTGAAGTTGGGGGATTAGAGGCCCATTTACGGTTCATCAGCACTGTCTCCGCGATATCGTCTGCATTATGGCCCGTCACCACATGTTTTACTCCCAACTTCGCCGCTCCACGATCAAGGGCCTGTCTTCGAAAAACTCCGCAATATGTGCAATTCCCCTTTTTGCCGACTTGCTCCACAACTTGGTCCATTGTCCACCCATACAACTCATCGTATCCTACAATCATCAATGGCATGTCATACTGCTTCGCATTCCTCTTCACAGTCTCCAGTGAGTCATCTCGATAGCCCTTTATGCCCTCGTCGATCGACAACAGAGTCAGCTCGACCCCATAGTCGTAGCGCTCATTGAGAGTCTTGAGCACACTAGCCAAGACGGTGCTGTCTTTGCCACCAGATGCTCCGATTGCGATGCGCTCTCCCGGGTGGAAGAGATTGTTGCTTGTGATGGTATGGTGGATTTCGGTTTCGAACACGGAGATGAAGCAGACTTTGCAGAGCTTCTGGTGGTCCTTAGGGCGCAGGATGAGTGCGCGGTTCGTCTTGCAGAGCGCGCAAAGTGAGGGAGGCATACTGGACAAGTGGGTTGGTGGAGCAGTATGGAAGTGGGCTGGTGGAGGATTTCACAGCCTTCCGTGGTGCATGAATCATAAGGTTTCGCGTCTTGAGTCATGCCCCACCGTCCCTGAAAGACTCTGGGTGAGTCTTGCGCTCCTTTAGTCCTTTAAGGCATCATCGCAAATCATACGTCCGAAACAAACAAGCTCTAACCTATATTTTCAACGAATTACTGGGTCATACCTTCAGACAAGGAATTTGTCCAACAACTCCACAGTCAAAGGTAAGCAGGGCTCCATTGAATTTTGACGGTGCCACGTAAACGTAGAAAGGTACCCAATAGGTAAAGGCAGGGAGGTTTAAGGCATCGACGAACGCGCATCCCTCGACTTTCGTCTTATTATCCAAAAGGGGAGGCGGGTATTCATTCCGGCTTACGATCAGAACCAGTTAGGCATTCCACTATATATTGCGGCGTATAGATCTATATTAAAGCTGGACCTCACCACTCAGTTTTAAGAACCCCCGCAAAAATATCTACTGCTGAAAGTGCAATTATATATATACGAGTAATTACACAGTGACGACAAATCTCCTCCAATTCAGAGATCCAGGAACATCATTATGGCTGCAATTCAAACCCAAGACTTCTTCATACGCCCCGCTGAGTCTTTAGAGGAAGTTCATGATTTATGGTGGCCTCNCATGCAATCTCTCGAATGGGTATGAGACTCTTCTCTCCAATATTCCTCTCCGACTTTCTCTTACAAAGTTTCCAAAGGCCCTACGAGAAACTAATATCAGCCCAGAATCGTGATGAAAATGATGCGATCACTCATTACACTGTTTCCAAGAACTCTGGCTGGCTCATGGTGGTTCCCAAAGAAACTTCAAAGCCAGAAGGCTGCATTGTACCCTTCACCTTTGCAAATGGCACCGGTTGGGTAGGGTACTTCATCATGAACGCTGCATACCGTGGCAGAGGATGGGGTCGCGCTTTATTCCACGCTCTACTAGCGAACTATGTTGCAAGCGGCACCACTATTGTTGGCCTTGATGGCGTCGATGAGCAGAAAAGGACCTATGAGAGGCTCGGGTTCATTGCGACCGGCTTGATCCGGCTCATGACGCGTCCGTCTTTGAAAGAGACTCATCTTGAGAAGGCGGAAATCAAGTTGGCCAGTGGAGAGAAGCTTGTTGATTTACGCGAGATTCCTCACAAGGCCCTAGTTGAGAGCGATCTGGCACATTCCGGTTTCGCACGCCCAGCTCTTTGGTCAGACGAGGCTCTATTCCACCGTTCTGACCTTTACGGCTACGCTATTGTATCTTCTACTGATTCAAGCGAGCTGCTCGGTTGGATCATGGTTCGCCGCTGCCAACACGGACACCGATTTGGCCCACTGTATGCGAATTCGTACGATCAGGCTTCCGTACTCCTCCGCGCTGCAATGGAAAAGATTGATACTTCTGATGGCAGCATGGTCACCGAAATCTTCCCAAATAACCCGAAAGGCGTCCAAGTGTTTGAAGAGCTCGGCTGGAAATGGGGCGGTGTTGATTATCACCGCATGTGGCTGGGCGGTAGAGTTCCAATAGAGCAACAGGAGGGCGGCAGAGGAGAGAAGGGCATGTATGCGATTTTTGATGCATCGGAAGGATGATATTTCGAAATTTCACATCGGAGATCATCTAGTTGTGGATGGGTTTAAATCGTTCACACAAGAAAGGTTTTGCATAGAACTTCAACGGTCCGCTCCGTTCTTGAATATGGAAAATGCATTTGGTTGCAGTGCAGAGCCCATTGAAGTATCATCAATTCCCTTAAGAATACAAGTTCAATCTCCTATCATTTTATTAGCTCACCTTACAGATATCATAACTTGCACTTAAGCTCTTAGAACAACTACTTAACGGCACCACGATATATCAAATAATTACGACAGAAGCTCGCTCGAACCATCCCTAGTCTATATCCAAATATATAGAAGGAAGCACCACTAAATTTTGACTCTTAATAACAGAAACTTGTAGCATATCTCTATTACTAAATATCTTTTTACGCCCCTTAATCACATGTCATTCCGGAGTGAGCACGCAAAATGAGCTTCACCAGAAAATCTCGATATCAAATACCAAATTTGATCACAAGAAATCACCGAATTATAGGTTAAGAAAATTTGATTGACGACAACCCCGATGAATGAATCTGAACAAGCAGGGTGCTTGGAGTTATCACATCTTTTGCGGAAGGATCACCATTACAGCAGAGCGAAGAAGCAGTAAGTCTCAGTGGTGTGAACAAGCTTAAATCGTTGGCTTAACCATAACAAAGCTCCAAATTCACGACATTTATAGCCTGCTAATGAACTTTTTTATGCCATTCCACGGGACCTACACATCTGGGCATGAGATTTTGAATTACTTGGCGCTACTAAGATATATTTTAGCAATAACATTGAAAGTTACCACACCTAAAAGCTCTTCACTAATAACAAATGTCCATGATAGACTATGCGTCTCCAGAAACGAACTCTAATGTGTGAAGGTAAGGAAAACTCGATACGTTTTTCTCCGATTGTAAATGCGGCAGCTAATGAGGCAGCCATGAAACTAATTAGATCACAGGTAGTCTGTCGTGGGTGTTAGTATCTAAACTCTCAAGAGGATATTATCCGTTCTTGGCTGTAAATTAGCCTACCTATTTTACCTCTCTCCATGCTCCTTTGCCACCCCCCCCCCCCAGCATGCCATCTTAGACGCCTACAAAGAGGCATTAAGATGCCTAGCGTAGTAGTATAGTGGCAATAGCCAAAAACACTCGACGAACCCGAGCCATGATGAACACTCCATATTTCAAGGCCATGACCTGGGGGGTTCTCCTTTTATCCCTCATTTCTAGGACATACGCTGTTTGTATTTTATAGAGATATTCTGGGAGCTTAAGGCACTTCTATCCAAAGCTGGCTAGGATATTTAGTCCTAACATTTGAGATGTAGGCGCTTGTTCAATACTCTGACGTGATCTGCACGAAGCTTAAGCCCATCAAGGGAAACCCTAGGTTTCCATACTACACAGAATTTCACCCTGATGGGTTAACGAAAATCTAAAGGGATTTGTCGCTAATTCTAGTTATGGAGCTTTCTGTGTAGACACAATCCTAGAACAAGACTTAGCAGTCATAATGCGTGATGAGATCAAAGTTCACGCCGTTGTGGATATGGGTATGGACGCTAGGGGAGCTATCCACTAGTCTAAAAGAAACATATCCCACTAAGGAGAACAAGAAGCCCAAGATATTTACGACACATTGAATTGAATTCAGAATCAACCTTGGTTCCCTTGGTTGGCCCTTATTATAGGCAATTCGTGGCTTGCTGTCGCTCAGATCAATTTTGCAAGTCGTGACCGCCACCCAGCGCTTAAATCGATTGCGCATTTAGAAACCTTTACAAGCCTCAGCAGAATAGCGGATGAGGGTCGACAGTTTCTTGGCCCATCTCATAAGACCGACACAGGAATTTGAACGTGGTAAAAGGAATTTGGGAGACAAGAAGGAATACATTAGGGAACGAGCGTAGGACTGAAGTTATGAGCTGGCCTATTGTGAATGGTAAAAAGTAGCGGTCAGCTGCTCTCGATACCTGACTAAACCTGAAAGGTTAAATGAACAAAAATTGGAACGCACGAGATAGCTTCTAAATTGCAATGACCCAACCGCCCAGATATGCGGAGATGGCATCTGATATCGTGGTATGAATCCTACTAATGGCTTTGCGCAAAAATCACCAGTGATAGCAGGGACGGATACGTGGTAAACACAGAAATCCTCCAACGCCGATTTACACCATATTATCCCTATAGGCTACTTGAACAAGAAATAGAAACCCAATGCAACTGCAGCTCATTAGGTCTATTCATATACGTTGTTTCTCTCATAAAATCTTAGGGTAATCTTAGCTAAAATATTCCCCAGGAATGAGCTCGTACCCGCCTTCCTCAGGCAAGTATATCACGGCACCAATGATGCCGGCTGCAGTTGTAACGAGTATACTCCAGCTGACGGTGCAGAGTATCCACGAAATATCAAGGCGCCAGCCCTTGAAAAATCGTTCATCATAATCGTATAGGAAAGACTGTGATCAAGCAGAATTGTTAGCTTAGCCCATGCAATGTCTTCTTCCTTCTCCAATCGATTGAAAATCTACTTTAAAGTTCTGCTGATGCTAATACTCTTTGAGAGAGTAAAGTGGGGTCAAACTCACCACAATAGCCATACTAACACACTGCGCAATTCCAGCAAATGCCAGCAGAGCACAAACAACCTTCCACCCCTTGCTCCTACATTGTACTCCTCCAAGTATTGTGACCGCATATGCAATGAGTGTAGCTAGCTCAATGACGACGGCAAAGGACATAAAGAAGCCGACGGTCCGCCACATGCTGCAGAACGACCATTTGTCGCCTGTGCAGTCTTCAAATCTCGGGAAGCGCGTGCATGATTCCGTGACCGTAGAACAGCGCCGATGAAGGCCGTAGGAATACTCTACTTCACCATCCTAAGAAATGATTAGCGTTGCAAGTTTGACGAGTGGGGGGGAGGGTTCAGCGGTTTAGTTTCGTGCGAACAGTTCCGCACCAGTCTGGGCCAGCGAGACAAAACTCGAAGGACTAAGTGGGTAGAATAGACGTACTGGACTGTAGCTGAGCCATCTGGGTAGAATGATGCTCGTTATTGTCATTGCGGTGGCTACGGTATGGTTCAGCTACCATGCCATCATGGTGTAACAAAGGTATACCGCGTACCTGCAATGGTAATCCAAAATGAAATTCCATAAACTACCCTCCTCGTCATGTTGGCAGCTGTTCCCTCTAAACCCAACTCCCTTGCGCTCTTTAGTTGCCACAAAATGGTGGGTGTCCGAAGAATTTACGGCCGATGAGGCAACGTCGTTGTGCTAGGCTGTAAGGTGGAGGGATATTTCAGCGCTTTCGGCGGCTCTTTGGCGTACCGCGTGACAGGGTGTGGGAAGGGGAGTAATCTTCGTGGTAAAAGTGTTGACTGATATGCCAGTGTCGAGATAGCAGAGCGACAGGTGTGGGGAGAACGGACATGCAGCTAGCCACACAAATTCCGAGATCGACGCGCCTTGACGTCGTTTGAGGAGGGAAGCGAAACGGCTTTGCTTGGCAAGATACGGGACGCTCACCGCTTCGGTATCATCACCGTATTCGTTAGCTTGGACTTCTCTGATGCATGGTGACTTTTAAGCACATTCCGGCGCTCCGTGGCATGTCTTACTCCAGAGAGGTCAGATATTTAAATATTACACAGCTATCTTACGTGGTGCCTCTGAAACGAGTAGATCAAACAACGAATGCCCTGAATAAAGAAAACTAGTATTTCTCGTCAGCGGCCTTAATGTTGACTCGATTGCAATCTCTTGCAAATCGTCCAGGCTTTGCCCGTAGCCTCGTGCACGAAACACCTTCATGCCCACAGCCAGAGCAATTGGCTGCTTATCCCTTAACCCGCTAGCGTCCACGGAGTAAGTACCGTACTACCGATTGCGTTGGTCTAATTAGCTGATTCTTATCGATAACGCGTGGACGAATTTCAGCGGGTTAAGGAAAGAGTAAAACAGTCCCGAAGAATGCCAGACTGCTGTATCGCTGCGACTAGTCGACGAGATGCCAGTGGCTTACTGATAGCCAACGCTAATAGATCCGATACTCCTGGAAGTCCTGCGGTTTGCAATCCTCGAGGCTGACACTATCATGTGCTTATGACAGCAATATCGTAAAGCATTGTTCGGTTTCCAAAAAAATTGGACCCCTAAGGGTACTCAGAACCCATCCCTTTCCTTAAACTCCCTCCCTGACTCTAATGCTCTACTCTTTGGATCCTTGCCCCTCTCAATCGCTTTCTTCAATCTCTCGAATCTTCTTCTTGATGGTCCTAAGTTTATCATCCTTGTCTTCATCAAACGTGCTTTCCGCCCAATCCTCTACGCCCAGAATTTCCTCCATTTTCTTCTGCAAATCTCTTACCGTTTGTCTCTTATCGAAAAACTGCGTATATTGCTCCTCAACTCCAAAGCAAATCCCATACTCATCACAATAACAAGTATGCTCTTTTGGACAGAACTCCGCAACGCCAGCCTAGATATACTGCCACACATACTCCCACACTCCCCCAGACAGTTTATCCCCCAATGACGTCTTTAGCAGCCAATCCCGGAAAAACTCGTACCGCTCAAGCGGCAGCGCCCGTATCCGTTCCCTGCTCAACGCCAGCTGTGCGCAGCAGGATTGGCTAACCACCTTCAGCACTTCCTCCCCAGGGAACAGCTATTCCCACGAGCGGCGGAAGATGACGATTTCAGGCTTGTTGACAGCATCGTCGTCCTCCTTGAACGGATATATGTGATGCGGGCATCCGGGCTCCTGGTGACATCTGAGATTGAAGTAGCCATCCCGAACCACTTTGGGCGGAGATAGCGCCCGCACTATTTGAGCTGCCGAGGAGTCTAGTAGGTCGTTGTTGTGCCAGGTGACGGCGTGCGTGTGCACGAAGAGTGTGACATTGAAAAGGTTATAGTAGTGCGTTATTATGTATGTGAGGTAGGGCATTACCTCATGTCCTTTATTCTACGGGACGATGTAGGGAGACGTTGGCGCGTCAACGGTGTAGACAGCAGTTTCCATGTCCTTTATTCTACGGGACGATGTAGGGAGACGTTGGCGCGTCAACGGTGTAGACAGCAGTTTCGAGTAACGGCTCAGAGCCCAGCTGTTCCTCGATCCAGTCCACATCTTCCTTAGTTATACGTGCGATAATGAGCATACGAGTGTAGTTTGACCCCGCTGGCTTCACCATTGCCGGTGTATAGATTGGTTTGCTGAAGCCGATTGAGGTGGGCTGTGGGAAGGATTAACTATTGATAAAGACGGTAATTAAAGGGAATAGATCGTACGGACCTTTTCCGAAGCTGTCAGGGTTGCGGTTCCAACTGGAGAGCTCCAAGCCGCTCCATACTGCTCAAACCCATGATGCTTACCTCCTTTGGTTTCTCCCTTAGCTCCTGTGTTGTTGGAGGGAGTGCGCGTAGGGGCTTGGAAATATAATCTATAGGTAAGAAGGAAGAAAAAGAAAGCACATATCGTCCACAGCCATCGGCTTCGGAAACTCACCAGGCCTATCATGCTTGGTTAACACACGACGCGGGCAATGGCTAGCTCGACGCATTTCATCGTGCCCGCAGATGAACGCTTCAAGGAGCGTTCATCTGTTATATGATACTTATGTAAGCAGAATTCACCGAAAATGCTTTGTATCCCGCCGGGTAATTCTCAAGCCTTTGGCCGCATAAAGGCATAAAAGCCTAAAATCTCATAATCTATAGAGCTAAATCTCCCGAGTAATTTGATATAATTTTTACCTTAAGAGACGTTGTAGAAATCTTAATTAATTTTGTTAAAAATTGTAAGTTTTCCCCACAAAAAACGCTTGTGCTTCCATACAAATCTCGCCAAAGCAAGAAATCGATCAAATATCCGAAGGAGTTTAGCGCGCCAGCGCAATCGATTTCTTAGTATGAGTCCACTGAAGTTCCAGCTCAGCTCGTTAGACGTTAGGCAGCTAAAATATGGACTTTGCTATAAAACCCCGGCCAGTCCCGGATCAAGAAACTCTCCTTTCTTTTACATGATAAATCTCCCAAACCGTCGCTGAAAAATATTCAGTGGTTGAAGCCTAAAGGTCCTTTATCGCTCCAATAACCCAAGATCCTAAGCTGTATGGCAAGCCTGTCTTTCGTTCGGTTGGTCTCGTTAGTTAATTAAATCAAATTGCAGACAAACGCTATTACTCCACCTTAGAATTTATTCCTAATATCGCCAATCGTTACAATGCCGGTAACGGTCCGTCCGGCATCTCATGCCGCAAAGAAGTTCGAAAGAAAATTTGCGAGAGAATCTGTTGAAATTTTCCTTTCCTCTAGTGTTTCAAAATCACGGAAGGAGGTTCTTCAAGACTCTTTCGTTGATTTAACAGAAAAGAACGTCGTCGGCGTTAGCAATGGTTTTGTGCAAGCCTGCATTAAGGCCTATAGTGGCCACCATCATCTAGTTATTCGTCCTGATGATGTTTGGATTACAATTTTGACGCAGTTGAGTTTGTGAGTATCTATTTCTTTAGGCACAAAATCCCTATGTGGTCGGCATCAATGTGTTCGGGAGCCTGTGGCACAAAATACGGTTGAGATTATTGGATTATGCCATGCTGTCCGAACACTTCTGACTCATATCCTAACTACAATATTTATGCATGCGGAGACACTGCTGTATTCAAGGAAAGCTCATTTTCTAACTGCGGATAGATACGTAAACGCAAATGCCGAAGCACTTCGATCCAACTTCGTAACTCATAATGGCCAAAAGGAGCTTGTAATCCGCGACGGAGGTAATAGATATACCACATCTTATTCTCGAATTTCCGATAATTTCACCAAGGCGCTCGAGGAAAACATCAATGACTCCTCCTTGCGTGACTGGATCCTACAGACCTTCTCTACAACCACGGCCACCGATCGCACCGTTGCTGCCGTTGCTATGATGGGAACTCTCCAACAATACTTTAGCTACAAAGCCTACCTTGAATGTGGTATACCATCCGTCACACTCCTCGGCACCCGCGAAGACTGGGCGAAGTTACGAGATGCAGTAGCTGACCCGAAGCGCTTGCCAGAGTTCGGAGAAGAAACGAAGGTGTGGAGCGAAGTCCTCGGCGTCGTACTCAACCACTTTGTAGAATCGTTCGATGAGCCTAATAGTTCAGAAATCAAAGATTTTTGGCAAAAGATCGCGCACTTCAGCGGCGGAGGAAGCGGCCCGAGCTACTGGAGTGGTTGGATCACAGCATTCTGCTTCTGGAATGAAGAGGGCAAATACCTTCGGCAGAGTCCAATCCCGATACCAAATGCATCCATGGGGCGCCGTATGGTGCTTGGCAGAAACGCTGAAAGGCACCTGAATATAGACGGGCAGGATTTTCATAAGGTTGACTCAAGCGAATTGCCGCCGGCTCAGGTTAGCGTACCAATTATTGTGAATGATAATGGAGTGCAGTTCAGTGGAAGGATGATTGCAGGTTGTGTAGGCTTAAGTGTCACGAGTAGCGGAGAAAAGTTGGAACAGGGAGGTACAGGACTAGATACATTGAGACCTGAAACTGGATGGTGGATGTTTGAGGAGAAGGAGATGTAGCTAAGGATGTAGTGAAGAGGGGGTCTTGATGCCGATTACACCATTTCTAATGACAAGCGTCCCTCATAGCCTGTAGTCGTTTTGATGATCTATTAATGCATAAAATTGACTCACTCTCGTAAATTCTGGAATTTCCGATCTGCTCCACGAAGAATATTTGTTCTCCGCGAATTGTTTCGTTTCAAACTACAGCATATAACGCAGCGATCCAAATCATCTCTATTTGGAAGTAAAAGTGAGTGGTAGCTCTTTAGAACTCTAGGAAAAAGGCAGGAGGTAAACCCAATGGCCAACACACCAAGCCCTCGCCATATTCAGACGAAGAAGGCGTATGTTCCAAGTCTGGATTTTTGGCCACAAGTGCTGGCGGTAAGTTGGCATGTGACTGTAATCACATCAATACAACCTTGAATGGAGTAAAACAAGCCAACGTAATATTAAAAAGCCTCGATGAGTCGATGGGGGTCATGCACAATTTCACAAAGCTGCAGGATTTCATTCCGTCCCCATGTTATTTTTAATAATTTTAACAAGTGATGAGAACAGTTGCGATTATGAAAAATGATATCTTTAGCTTGAAAATAGTGATACCGATAATTCCATTTCCGCTTCTCTTAATTCTCAGGCTTAAAAAGTCTCGAGCTATATACCCCCTTTCACCTCAGCCAACAGCTCCTCAGGATCAAGCTCCCTTCCCATTCCCATTTTCGCAAACTCCTCCGACATGAGATACCGATCCGCCTCCTCCACATCTGCAAATCGCCCCCACTGCATCTCTAGCTCATTTGCATCCGGATCACAGTAATACAAACTAACCACCAACCCATGATCGACGCACTTAAATGGTAAGACCCCACCATGCTCCTTGCGATGCCGGTATGCTGCCATTAGCGCGGACAGTGACGGATAGGAAAAGCCAATGTGGTGCAGGCCTGTGCTGTTCTCAGCGGGGGTAGAAGTGGGCGGGACAGCGATTAGAGCAAGTCGGTGGTGCAAGGAGTCGAAGCGCAGACATGCGTAATGCTCGTTTTGGAAGGGAATGCTGGCACCAAGAAAGTTGGAGTAGAAATCCAGCATTTTTTGCATATTGGGCGTGCGTAGCACTACTACGGCTAGGTTAGAGGGCCGTAGGATAGCTGCGGGGCTAGAGGGGGGGTGCGCCATGATGAACGCGGTGTTGAAGAATGTAGCTTGCTCTTTGAGAATACGGATATTAGGTGATTGGGTTTGATGGAATGAAATGTCTATTCTCTGGAGAGCTAGAAGGCCTGCGTCGCGGTTAGGCGTCGTGTAGCCATTCCGATCCCGTGATTGAGATGCAGCTGCAGGTGGTACACTGCTACTCACAAATCTGCAAACACCAAATCTAGATGGCGAAGTCAATCAAGCTGGGACTAGAATTGTGAGGTCTACTAGGCATGATTGAGCTGCATTATTAAAATTAAGTAGCTATTAATAGCCGCCTTAAAGAGTGTAATGTAATACAGTTTCGTCGTGCAGAGTTTCGTTTCAATTGAATAGGTATTCAAACTTCTATGTCGGATTTTGGCATCTTTCAAGAGATTTCAGCTATGTTTTCTTCCTCACACTTTCAATGACAAATTAAATAGGGCCTAGAGTCGCTGGAGAGTATAGTGTCACGCGTGCAATGCTCAGATCTTTACACCAGTATTCCACCTTACTGCCGCTCTCACAATGCTTTCAATGATATCGACTTCACTCTCATCCCGTGGCGCATACACCATTATCTACGCCGTTACTATTAGCCTGGTTGCTAAAGTTGTAAGTAATACTTTGTATTGCACTTACCCAGCTTGGAGGAGCTAAACCTTGAACTGAGAACCGCATGCCCCATCCAGCGGTAATGATTTCTCTCGCATCTCGTGGAGAGATGTGTACGTGGAGTGAGTTATCTGAGGGATGGACATGGGCAATCTCACACCGGATTTTCTTAGCCACTGGATTCGTCATAGGTAGCTCAGGTTTAGCATATATAGCATGGCCTGTTCCACCTTCGGTCTTTGAGAGTCCGTAATCAAGAAATTCTGGGTGCTCATCCGCGAATTTCTGCATCAGATTGGATAGGCGCTACGAGCCGTTAGTCAAATTCGAATTAGCTATACAGACTAGTGAGATGGAAATACTTCATGGGCTTTTGGAGAAATAGCTTCCGGATGCTGACGTTGCGGAAGAGTCCTAAATCACACCGTTAGTTCCTTGCAGTACTTTTTTTTTTCAAAAATTAGTTTCCGGAAACACACCAATGCGTAAGATTAGGATGTCCACCTTCTCTAGGAGGTATTGCTATTTCTAAATATCTGGGGCCTTCATCACTCAACGGCGATGGATCCCTCAAGTCATCCCGTGCTAAAAGCCTCCGAAGCCCAAATTTACGGATCTTTATATAACCTTGAAGAGTTGGAGGAGTGCCGCCGGTACCTGTCAAATTAAATTAGATTTTTGTGTGGATGAGTGCTTTCGCAATGGAACGTAGAATGATACCGAAAGAACGCCAGCTCAGGAAATCCTTGATAGTCCAGAGAACCAAAGCTGCTACACCGGTCAGAGCAACAGCACCGCGATTCTCCAACAACCTCTGAGTAACCTCCCCAACACGCTCCTGAAGACTTGCGAGACTCATGCTATCCTAAGTAGTGATATATCTAGGAGGAGTGAAATAGAACAGCGGAATGAAGTTGAACAATTATGAGAAAGCGAGCTGGTCTTATCTCATAAATCAGCCCCTCAGTGGAGGCACGTGCATGCACGCTCCTTATCCTAAGGAATTCTCCACCAAGGGTCTGGGAGCTTATGGTCCTAGCTTTGGTGGTAAAATTCCTTAAAGAATCTATTATATTAAATAACTGACATATTATGACTTATGTAAGTTATAGTATGTAAAAAGAGATAAAAAGAAGATTTTTTAATTTTTAAAATAATAATTTATAACCAAAACTGCTCTTAGTCGCTTCGTTAAAGAATTTGAAATATAGGGAGCAGATATGGGCGATTTTCAGGCGTGCCTGCCTCGTAACCAAGTACGTGCTGATCTAACTGAGTTCGGTTAAAATTCTACTACGGAGCGTCTGATTTTTGAGATAAAGCTGATGGTGCCTCCTCACGTGCTTTCAGCATTGACCATTCGCGCGCTTCGGTCTCCCCTCTCCCCTTCCGGGCATCGGGACTCCACCCGGCTTACAATCATTCTCTGCTTGTATCTCGGCACCTCGCGCGTCTGGTGTTATCGGAAAATTCCCTGCTTACTTCAAGATAGACAAACTCTATCGGCTTCAGAAAAGGTGAAACTCCGTTCCACTACTTACCTTTATGAGGCTCACGTAGCTGAGACTGAAAAGACACTCCATTTGATGCTTCTTCAAGCAAACTGTGCAGTGTTTGGAAGTCTGGGTATCTGCAGAACCATCCGTTGAGTGCCTTTGTAAAATCGGCCCTTTTTTATACATCGGATTGGTTACTAGTCGCATACTTCGGTCTACACCACCTTGGCGATCAAACGGCACAATTTTATATCTTTAAAGTAATAAGCACGACCATTTTGACGTAGTTTGATCTGCGCGATCAACACGCGCTTCCAACCGGATGCGCTAAGGTTGTACATGCATGACAGCTTCCCCTCCTCTAGTGTGCCCAATTTGAACGCAAAAGCAAAACTACTTCCTAGCTTTCTTGGTATGAAACTGGCCTTGGTGAACTCTTACACGCTTTCATACTCTGTTCAACCTGGAATACATATTTGGTTTGATTTTCCGCAGCGTCTTGATCCCCCCCCTGCTGTACCGTTCTGGTCTCCCAATCTCATAGCGCCTTTCCAAGCATCTCAAAGATAGTGATTCATTCAAATTCCATTTTCTCATCTCATTTTCTCATCTCTATCAACTCTACTCAGAATGTCTCAACCATCCACCCTCCATGACCTCATCCGCACACTCATAGCTGCGAACCACATTCTACACCACCACAACATCGTCGACGGCTTCGGCCACATCTCCATCCGCCACCCAGACTCATTAAAGGAGACCTACATAATGCCTGGGTACCTCGCCCCCGCGCTCGTACACTGCGCCGACGACCTGATCGAGTACCACATCTCAGACGGCTCGCCTGTGGATCCCAATGCCAAGAAAGGCTACTCGGAGCGGTTCATTCATGGCGAGATCTTCAAACGGTTTCCCGGCATCAACTGTGTAATTCACAGCCATAGCGAAGCTGTGCTGCCGTTTATGATTGCAGGCGTACCAATGCGGCCGGCATTCCATATGGCTGGGTTTTTGGGTATGCCGAATCACTACTCTTCTCTGCGCAGTCACCCAATTACGTCCTGAGGGGGAAGGAAATATAGCTGACGTTCGACTAGGCACCGAAGTCCCGATGTTTGACATCACAAAACTCTACGAGCCAGGCGACCAGCAAGACATGCTAGTCAACAACACTAAGTTTGGCTCTGCCTTGGCCTCCCACTTCGCCTCAGGCACCGCCAACCTCACTAGCCCTCTCCCAGACCACCTAGTCGTGTTGATGCGGCATCACGGCTTTACAACACTAGGCGAATCAATCCAGGATGCCGTGTATCGTGCTATGTACACACAGACCAACGCGAGTATCTTGTCCACAGCGGCGAATTTAAGGAGCAGTTTCCACGGTTCTGCATTGCTAAGGGAGCCAGAGGCAGTGCACGGATCGGATGGTTCGGGGCTGGACTTGCTGTCTGCGTCTGAGACGGCCGGGTGCCGGAATATGAACGAGGCGACGGCAGATAAGGCGTTTAGGCTATGGGTGAGGGAAGTAGAAGTGCTTCCTTTGTATGTTAATGAGCTTGCTGAAAAGTAGTGTTGCGCAGGTCGACATTTGATATAGGAACTATGAATGAAGATACGAATTTTTGCAACCTCAGATCTCAGGTATCAGAAATTCTCGTCCTGCAGTATTTACAACGAAGGCTGGTGCAGAAAACTCCCTCGAAAATGCTATACACTCACAACGGTTGAATGATGTTTTTATTTAAAAAGCCAACGCGACGTCCCTTCTCCTCAACTCAAACCCGCCCGGATAGCAATCTGTGATATTATTAAAATACCACCTATGTGCATTCACATCAATAGTATCCTGCCCCGTATTCCCCTGTGTCTCATCATCACCCACATATTCCGTCACATCGGTAGTTGTCACAGGCACATAGTTCGCGCTCGAGATGTAGTATTCCGGTGAGATATGCACGAATCCCAGGATCTCGGGCGGCAGATGCGGTACTGGGTCATTCAGGTGTGTTACGCGGTAGTTCTTGCTGCTCTGGGCAGAGATGTAGTCCGAGATGGCCTTGCCACCAATGCGGGGAGAGCCGAATGTGTACTGTTAAGAAGCGTAAGCTCAGCTTTCCCCCCTCCTGAAATCCCTTTTAAGACCCTCTTCCCAAATCCCCTCTGAGAATAAAATATGGGCTACGGTTGGCTTACTAGCGCAACATCTATTCCTCCATTCCGTAGCTCTGCTGCAGCAAAATCTGCAATGGCTCCGCCCAAACTATGTCCCACAGCTGCAACCTGGTAACTCGGGTTTGCAGTCTTCGCGGTCTTGACGGCCGCAAGCACGCTGGTGCGGGCTTCGGTCCAGGAATTCCAGAAGCCGCCACAGGCCTCACACCCGTCGCAGATATCTGTCGCTACGGTTGGGAAGTCGACGTTTGTGAGCCAGTTACGTACGGATACGGAGCCTCGGAAGGAGACGATGATCAGCGAGTTCGTGCTATCAGTTGCCACGAAGCCTGTTACGTCGGTTTCGAGGGAGCTGGGAAGGGGCAAGAGATTAGCAGGGCGTACCTTTACCTTGGAAAAATGGTGTTCAATAAGAGCATCATCTCCTAGGATACAATAAATAAAAGAGAGAGAATCCAGAACGGTTTTATGGAGAAGTGAAAATATCGAAGTCTAGGAAAAGGAAGAAAACCTACTTCTGGAATTCGATTACTGTATTTGTGTTCGCGCTCTCCACCAAAGGGCAGTTCCCGGATGAACAGGTTACTTTGGTATTTGGAGAGTCATTGTTCGACGGACAATACGCAGCAGCAGCATACTGCTCGAAAAGATTCAGGGTCGCCAAAAGATCGGATGATATAGCTAAGTATGGTCAACATAGTTCTCAGCATTCAAGGAAGATAATCAAATGTGAAGAAGAGAAGAAGGCATAGAATGATAGTACCTCTACGCTGAATAGGCATCGGAGCAGCAAGACACCCTGCTACCCATAAAAGAACAATAGCAAGTGACTGTAAGTATGGAAAGAACGACATATTCTCCAATAATTGTCAAGATTTCCTCAAAAAAAAACTTGGAACAAAAATCCCTCTCAGCAAGTAGACTCACTCACCACCTCTACCGCCCAACGTTCAGGCACGAAGCCTCCTATATAAGAAGTCCGGCCTACAACTCGGCCTGCCCTCTGCACCGCACAACGCAGGTATCCCTTCCGCTGGTAAAATGGGTCCTACGGTTATCGATAAGAATTAGCCAATAGAATCAATAGGATCAAGGCTCCGTGACCATACGCGTACTTTCGATTCTGGTGTTCGCACACGGTCCAACTTTCGTAGAGTCTTACCAGCGGAAGGGATATCTATTTACTAGCACACCCTCTCTATCTTGAGACACCTTCTAATCTTAGCCAACTACCCCAGGCCGCTCACAGCCACGAGCCGTCGAAACGGCATCCCCATTGTTGGCGTCGGACTGGCCAGCTGCATAATGACAATCGAACAAGCATCTAGCAGCTATCCCACGCTTTAACCTTTCCGTTCGAGATTCCCGTAGAGCAGCATGTTCTGCGCACCTGATTGGCTGAGCCCCTGCACCACCCTACACACACTATTGGTGCGAATTAATCATGCGGTAGAGAGCGCCTGGAGCCTCTCTTGCTAGCGAGCGATCGCCTTACGCTGCCCAACACCACCCGCTGCGAGGCGCCACGCACGCGCCACGCAATGAATTAAACCCGTTCACGCTCCGGAGACGAGCCTGCACGGAAATTCGCCGCATTATCAGAAACGCGGGTTCGACGGCGAGGCCTAGAGAGCGTGACATGCAGGTCAGCGTTTTGCTAAATTTGCGACTGCGGAAAGCGTTTCGCCTAGGGTATATTCAACGTTGCGGCGCAGGCTGGACTGATGAATGCAGACGGAAGCAGGCTGAGGGCGAAAACTGGAATTGCAGAATGATTGCCAGGTTAGGTAGGTATCGTGAACTGCCTTTGCGGGGAACTCTAGATAGGTGTTTTAATCTATTGGAAGCGAGGCGTTAGATACAGGCTTAGATTTAGGTGTGACGTCGCGGAGATTCTGCTGGAAAGGGAAATGCTCAGGTGTGAGGACGCCGGTGGGTGAGTGTTGAGGATAATGGTGCAATGACTTTCCAGGGTTTATCCAGCGTAGCTTGCGCACAAGGATGATTAAGTCGATGGGAAAAATTCTGAATGGTTATGGCATAATCTAGTTATCTTAATTCAGATGCAGGCATTCCGTGTGGTATCATGTACTCTACAAACGCTCTCAATCCAACCCTAGCCCAGCGCCATGTATAGCAGCACCGATTGAAATCTAGCTACCCCTACTGAGGCGGCATAAACGGCTTCACCAACATCTCGCTGAAGCTGTATAGAACAACTATTAGCAGTGCTCTCAAAATACAGTGGAGGCTGAAGTAAATGAACATGGAAAAACTCACCTCTCCAACCTCTCCTTACCCCTAACTTCCTCCACAAGCAACGGCATCTTGACCACATTAAACTCATCATACAGCTCCTCAATCTGATCCAGATACTTCTTCTGCATCTTCCTCCTCGCATTGCACTGCTCACACGGATTGTCCTTCTTCGGGAACAGCAGCTGGTTAACCACAATTGCATGTGTATCGATCTCATAACTCGCCAGCTCCTGAATCATACGCTCCGTCTCATACAGCGACAAAAACTCCGGAATGCACACGCACACGAACGTTGTCATATCCGCGTCCTTGAACTGCGTATTCACCTCTGAAATCGTCTCGCGCAGCGACTCCATCTTCTCCAGCACCTCGTCGAGGCTCTGGCCACCGGGCAACCCGCCGCGCGCGCCGAGGAACGAGTTCAGCATCGGCCCGAACTGCGTGGAGAGCTGCGAGAGCTTCGACAGCGCTTTCTCCATCACGGTGGGGAACTGCAGGAAGCGCAGCGTGTGGCCGGTGGGTGCGGTGTCGAAGATTATGACTTCGTAGGAGAGCGATTTGACTTGCTTGAGCACTTCGGCGAAGGACATGGCTTCGTCGACGCCGGGTATCTAGTTATTTCCTCAGTTAGTAAAAGATTCCTATTCTCGCCGTGCATCTTCACATCTGGGGCCGTGTATATCTGTCATGGGAGATGGTAGGCCATACACTAAACGCCAAATCCTGCATCATGCTCCCCATTCCGCCCATCCCACTCATCGCCTCCTCCGCCCCTTCTCCCCCCGCCGCAAGCAAATCCTGAATGCTGCCATTCGGGTCAATCTCCATCGCACTGAGGTTGTCAAACCCGTTCACCAGCCTCGCATCCTTGCCGAACTTCTGGTTGAACGCGTCGCTGAGGTTGTGGGCCGGGTCCGTGGATATTAGCAGCACGGATTTGCGGTGCTTGGCAAGCTGAATCGCGAGAGAGCATGAGGTTGTTGTTTTGCCCACGCCGCCTTTGCCTCCAACGAATATCCAGCGGAGCGTCTTTTGGTCTAGGATTGATTGGAGCGTCGGCTCCATTAGGTCGTCGTCGTTCAGGGCGACTGCACCGTTGCTCATATTGAAGGGCTAGTGTGCGGACTTTGCGAGGCCTAAGGTATGAGAGAGGCAATTTGGACCTGCGTTGATATGGACACTGTTTCAGGCCAGAGTGAAGCTCCGTAGAAGGTTCGGGGAAAGTTGGGTCGGGGAGGATCGTAATTGAGAATCGGTTAGGCTTAGGACGCTTGTGTTAATTTTTATGTGCAAAGGGTAGAAAGGGCAAATACGTCAGAGTGAATAGAAGGTCATAAGAATCTAGGTAGAGAATTTTGGTGGAGATTTAGTTGGCTGTCACCTTCGTTGGGAGGAAACGCTCACTCGCTCTCCCACACGCACACATCGTCATCGGTGGGCGTCATCGAAAATACCGTAGTCAGCAGCTTGGCGAATTAAAACAAACGGAATCGTGCTTTGTAGATTTGAGCATCAGTGCTATGTCACGTCGGGAGCCAGAAATGTTCAATCTGAATACAACATGATTGGAATTGGGACTACATCAATTAGTCTGTCCTCCACCGTGATAGTATGCGACGTCTCGTAAATGTAGTGTTCCCATACTCGAAGCTCCTCGAATAATCAACCAGACACAATCAAATATACTGTTCCCAGGAAGACAGACACCGTGCCACATGCAAGCCATGCCCGCCTAGGCTTCACCCCAAGTTCCGAAAAGAGCCATAGCCGCCTTTCAGCATTCCTCTCTAGTCACATCAAACGCCACTAATAGAAGCACACTAGAGAACAAATAGAGAGTTCCAATAGACAAGTCATCACTTCTTCCTACCCTTGCCCTTAGTCTTTGGGCCTGACGCTGAGCCATTTGATGCAACACTGGTCGCTCTCGATGTCGATGTCGAAGTCACCTTGCTGGCTTTCACAGTGTCGAGTTGCTTATTCTGCGCCTGATTTAGCCGTAATTTGGGCCATAGAAATTTCAGTGAGAATACATACCTTGACGCCGTTTTTGGGCTTCTTCTTGATCGGAGCCTCTTCCTCTTCCTCCGATTCATCTTCTTCAATCGCCCTCTTATTTGACTTGGTAGGGACTTTGCCATCCTTAGCCTCGGACTCAAACTCCTTGATCACGGTTGTCAGAAGGGTCGTGCATCGCCTGCTAATCTCCTGGGGCGTGCGGCTCAGGAAGAACCAATCGAAGCGGAAGAGAGGCGATTCGCGAATTTCATCCCGGATCTTCTCGTAGATACCTTCACTTTCGATCCCATACTTGTCCATCATGATGAGCAAGAAGCGATCTTCCTCTTCAGTGTAGACCTTCTTATTCGTCGTGGAAACAGTATAGTTGATCTTTAGCTGCTGTAGTGGAACTCGGTACTTTGCCATCTTCTTCTTGAGCAATCTACGGTTCTCCTCAAGTTTGCGGGTCCGCGCTTCGCCTTCTTCGATAATGCCAACATACTTCTGGTAGTTCTCAATGGACTTGTACTTCTTCCAGAATACCTTGGCATAGGCGGCAATCTCTTGAGCGTTCTTGCCATCGACTTCTTCCGAAATACCTTCGTAATTGTCGCGGCCGTACTTGGCAGAACCATTAAGAAACTGCTGGAAATCACGACGGTTCCACTCTGGGAAACCCTTCTCAATGAGTGCAGCTTTCTCTTCTTGCTCCTGCTCCGTCAAAGGCTCAGCGTTGTCGATCTCCTTTTGATCAAGTTCTTGCTCGGCAATACGAGCCTCCAGGTCTTCTTCGGTGCCTTCCGGCAAAGGAGCCTTGATGTTATTCTCCTTGCGGTAGTAGGCAGTCTCCTTATCCTGTAGTTCAGCGAGCCGAGGCGGGAAGAACTGATAGTCGTGTATGTGGATTTGTTTTGGCGCCCGTGGAATTCTCGGCTTGGTATCTGCAGTCCGACCACCAGTCATCAGAGCTTGACGATAGTACTTGTCCATGGAGTATCCAATCTCTTTCCGCTCACGCTTGGCAGGGTTGATCCAGTTGATACCAATGTCCTTCTTACGAGGTTGGAAGTTCTCGCCGTTCCACTCATAGGCAGAGTCCGAAGTAAACTTCTGCAGATCATCGATACCGAGCTTCTCGTACTTAGCATTGAGCTCCGCAGTACGCTCTTCGCCACGCTTAAGAATCGCGTCAATGTCATCGTCTGTGAGCTCTGTCTGGCCGCCAACAGTTCCAACGCCTCCTTGTGATTGGAACACTTTCTCAGCACCGTGCTGAATCATATTAAGAAGTTCATCTTTGGAAGCTGCGTTCTTAACCGGTTGTTGAGCGCGACCTTGTTGGATAACAAGTTGATCGAGGCGCAGTTTCTGGGCTGCACGCTCCAAAACTTTCTCTTCGATCGCATTCTCGGTGACAAATCGGAACACAATAACTTGCTTAGTTTGACCAATACGATGAGCACGGTCCATAGCCTGAAGATCGGCTTGCGGGTTCCAATCGCTGTCGAAGAGAATGACGATGTCAGCGCTTGTCAAGTTGATGCCCAGACCACCAGCGCGAGTCGTGAGCAAGAACAAGAATTTCTCAGAGCCCTCCTTGTTGTAGTCATCGATGGCTGCGATACGGTCCTCGTGAGCAGTAGAACCATCAATGCGGCAGTACTGGTAGCCCCTCATGACAGAGTAATCCTCGAGAATATCAAGTAGACGACTCATCTGGGAGAAGATGAGAACTCGGCTCCCTTGATTCTTTAGACGCTTCAAAAGTTTGTCAAGCATAACCATCTTTGCGGCATTGTTGACCAAATGCTCATCGGTAGTATAAGGTGGGCCTGGCTCAGCACCCTCGAACAGGTACGGATGGTTGCAGCATTTCCGAAGCTGCATGACTATGTTGAGCAGACGGGTCTTTGACTCTTTCTTACCACCGGCTCCATTGACAGCGTCAATGTCTTTTTCAAGGATCTTCTTGTACCATTTGACCTGCATATCAGACATTCCGATGTAGAGATTCATTTCCTTCTTTGGCAAAAGAGACTTTTCCACATCACTCTTCACACGGCGTAGCAAGAAGGGGCGAAGCACCTTGTGGAGCTGCTGAACGACCGTGTCGGAGTCTTCGTCCTGACTTGAAAACCACTGATCAAATGCTTCAGAATCACCAAAAACATCCGGAAGTAAGAAGTTGAGAAGAGCCCAAAGCTCATGGAGATTGTTCTGGAGAGGGGTACCAGTGATAAGAAGACGGTTCCGGGAGTTGAAAAGGCGGATGATTTGTGCCAGAGAAGACTCTTCGTTCTTGATACGATGAGCTTCATCAATGATGATGTACTCCCATGCAAACTTCTTGAGATGCGACTTCTCGCGAAGAATCATCTCGTAACTTGTGATGCACACATCGAATTTCTCATCGACAAGCCTCTCATTGATGAGCGTTGCGCGCTCATCCTTGGCACCCTGCAGCACCAGGACATTGACTTCCGGAATCCATTTGCCAAACTCGCGCTTCCAGTTGTCCAGAGTAGATTTTGGCACGACGACCAGATGTGGTCCTGTGATTTGCGCGATAAAGCGCAGGTAGCCGAGAAAGGAAATGGTTTGAAGTGTCTTGCCAAGCCCCATCTCGTCTGCCAGTATACCGGAGATACCGTTCTCATGAAGAGAGATGAGCCAGTTGAGACCTTGAACCTGGTAATCTCGCATCAGTCCATTCTTGATAAAACCTGGAGACTCCCGAAAGACGGTCTCGTTGTGACCACCTCGCTTCTCCTCTCTGATCAGCTCCGCGTCTTCTTCCTGTTCAGTCCGGCGACGTCGCTCTGCTGCAGCGCCACCCCTCCTAGTCTTGTTGCTCTTCGCTTTCGCGTCGTCTTCCGCGTTCTGTCGGTCGATTTCGGCCATAATCTCCTTGATGCGCGGGTTAGGATTGGTGTCGATGAAGTGGCGGAACAGGTCTGTGAGGCCAAGCAGGTAACGGAAACGCCTGATTGAGTCATCCTCCTATATTTGAATTGTATAAGTCAGCATCATGGAGTTGGCGAATGCGCGGAGAGCGCGAGGTTGGTTTGGCAGCCTAACCTTTGACTCGCCCAAGCGGTCGTGCTTCTTTCCAAAGATGTTCTTCCGCATCTGGAAGGCTTCAGATCGACGTTTACGTCCATCTCCTTGTGCTGCATCGCCTGCTACACTGCTGGCTGTGGTATTGGGATTAGTGTCGGAGTCCTGTGTGATTTCGATTAGCTCAGCCTTTATGGCGGCACGGACTGTATAGAAGGAAGCGTACCGTGTAGTCCGGCGTGTCTTGATAGTACTGAATTATAAGAGATTAGCCTGATTGCCTCACTCGGCACAAAGGGTGTACGGCGAATATGCGCCACAGAGGGGCTCAGTGGTGGCCTGTATGCGTAGCTGTGGACTTACCGAGAACTTGGTGATGCCATTTGGAGCACCATTATGGTCGGTAATCTCCGTGTCTTCATTCATAGACACGTCTGCGGTCGAAGGGCCTTCTGAATCCATGTTGCGAATGCGCGAGGGCGCCATGCTGCCCAAACGGGCTATACAATCTTTAATCTGGGGTAAATTCAAGATAGAATTGATGTTCGATCGTGATTCTGATGGCGGTCGTAATAGCAGCAGGTATTGGGTGACAGTGGACGTCACGTCGCGACGAAAATTTGGGCGTGAGGGAGGGGAGGAAGTGTAGAGAGGAAAGAAATAAGGTACCCTAGAAAGGCACGCTGATGTTGACGCGCTAAGTGTTAAAGGTCTCGTTCGAGCACGGACCAAGGGGATTTAACAGAACCTCATTGCGGTTTGTCTCCCTACAATACGGGGTGATTTCCTCAGAAATATCTCTCTATGACATCTCAATATCTCCCCGCCATTTATATATACAGACTTTTATTGACCTTCAATTCAGAGTGTATGATTGGGCCGTTGATGGCACGTTGTAATTTAGTGGATTGTGACCAGAACAGTACAATTTTAATGCAACCGAACAAACTCCAGAAAGCCGGTTTAGCCTTTCGCGATTTTAACGAGAAATTTTCATTAGATAAGTTTCTAGCTATAAGCATATGCACGCTCTAGTGTTTGGAAATACCAATTGTGTGGTCAGAAGCATTTGAAGCAAGCCTAGCACGCTGCCACCCCTGAGCAAAAACTAAAATTTTCTCACTGAACCAACTTTTACCTCTTCTTAAGCAGAATCTCTCCGCCGTTTACGCTGCTCATCCCTGTTTGGCTTACCTGAACGAGCCCAGCTTTCAGTAAATCCTCAATCAGTGAAAACAGCATCCCATCACATCCCTTCGCAGCCATGAAATCAATGGTGACAGGGAGATACTCGACGTGTTGCGTAATAGTTGAGTTGTACGGAGCTTGGCCGACTACGGCGGAAGCTTTCATCAGCACTGCCGACATTTCGCAAGATTGTAGGCTATTCAACGATACCAAGACAATGAGAAATGAATGACTTACTCGGAACAACAAAGTCCGGAGCCTCGCTGAAAACACTGACTCTACCACTTGAGAACCCGTACGGCACACTTGGCGCGCTCCGATACACGTTGCGGTAAACAGTCTCTGCATCGCTTCCAACGTAAAGTAGTAAGCTACTAGAGCAGGTCTCCGCATCCGGCACGAGTACAGTGGTGTTGAACCAGCTCATAAACTCCGTCTTATTAGCAACAGCATCCTCTATGGTCTCGGATGAATTGTCCCCAAACGACCAACGGATCAAAGGCGCGGGGTCAATGAAAGGGCGACGTCCATCGTGCGCCGCGGCATAATCAGCGTAGAAGGGGTCGCGGACCAGTTGAATTTGCTCTTTGGCAATGAGCAAGGGGTATGTAATATTCAATAATGCATTGATGGGTGGAGCAGAAGGCTTATCGGCCGCCCATGCCGTAGTGAAGTTGAAGGAAGTTACATTTGCATGAAGGAAGTCGGTTAAATTTGCCAGAAAATCGAGTATAAGTCCATCAGCAACAGAGTCAGCGGACGTAGGGAATCCGAAGGTTAAAATCTTCGACGGATATGATGAGGAGATAGTAATGTTTTCTTTGTACAAGGCTTTGGCAGCTTCAGTCCAGAGAACAGGATCACGAGTGAGAAATCCAGATGTGTCAAGTTCTGGAGCCAGAGGCATAACGTGAGTCAACGGGACTAGTCCATGCGAAGGTCGATTCCCGAAGAGCCCTTGGACTTGGCTGGGACCACGAATACTTCCTCCAGTATCAGACCCTAGCGTAATATCAAGCCACGGGTAAGCCCCTTCCCCAGCACCAGGCCCCGAGGATGAAGATGATGTATCTTGATAGCCGTCTCCACGTGGATTGAAAGGTTCATGATAGTCAACCCAATCAGCTGTAGCAGTTTCACCGTTGGCGAATTGGCTCGTTATCATCTTCCCCACTACCACGGCACCCGCATCTATCAAATGCTGTACTGGAGTGGCTGTTGCGTTTGCTGGTGGATAGAACCAATACCATGCGCGGTTTCCGTTGCTTGTCCTCAACCCCGCAATATCGTAGATATCTTTTACTCCAAGGCGGACACCAGCTAATGGCTTTTCAGCTGTCTTAGTAAAGTAGAGTCGAGAAGGAACGGCAACTGCGAGCGACTGGCCTACAATACCAGCCGAAAGGACTGAAAATACACCTTCGGGGTTGGAGATGACTGTCTCGCTGAACGCACCCTCAAAATCGGAATATAGCCTGTACGCTTGGTGGACAGCGCCACTTGGGGTCACAAAGTACGGTCCGGGAGGTATTGTGAATTTCTGTGTGTGGGAACTCATAATGACCATATTAGAGTTGTTAAGATAGGGGGAGCAGATTTGGTCGGGTTGGAGGGCCTCAGGTCCAGTATATTGTACATATAGCGCTAATTTCCGTAAGCTTGCGAAACAGTCCAAAAGCTGGGATCGCTGATGAATTACAGAGTTCAAGCACATGTGTTGGATGGGCTGCTGCATTGCATTTTACAGGAATACTATAAATCGCCTTTCCAACAAGTTCGGCAATCTTCTTTGAACGAGCAAAGATGTATTGGATCACTTGATCGGATTTACCGGCTCCAATAGAAATAGAAAAACTGGTTTGATTACTGTGACTCTTGGTAGAGTTTCAAGGGAATAAAATATCGATAGCAAGAGCGTACTAAGCAATTGGGTGGCCAAGAGAAAAAAGAATTTCGTACCTTCAAGGAAGCCATTTTGGAATACATCATCTATAGTAGAGAAGTTCGATACTAAGGCAGAGAGATCTGAAACGCCAAACCCAGGTACGGAGGTGCTGGTAGCTGTGAGAGGTATAAAACCACCTGAAGTAAGAGCAGCGGACAAGCCTTTGGTCATAGGTAGCGTAGTGATCACATCAGGAGGAATGTAGTAATAAATATTATTAAGGATGACAGTAGAACCGGCGGAGGAAAACGCAGCACAAGCAAAGCGTACTAGATAAGTAAGAACAAATGCAACTAAGGCATCGATGGCAGCCATGACTGGGAATTTCGGCTCTTCTTCCAGGGGTGCAAGATTGAACAAACGAGATCTGAAGCCATCTAAATAGCTTTAAAGCTCGTACTGCGGGATATTTCAGAAGAATCCATTTTACCCCACAGCCTTCTCGATAAGGTTTGGATTTACATTTTGCTAACATGTAGTTGTCAGTAGTCCAACGGCTAGTGCCTGGAGCTTGAATGAGAGCGGCAGAGCCGGCAGATTCGTGTGCTCTGTTTTGATCAGTCAGGCAGGAACGGCTCGTATTTGATAAGAGTAAAACCCGCATTTTGATCCGCCGACCAGGGATAGTTCGACGGCGAGTCATGTAGAGAGATGTTGGGGGTCGCCGGAAGGATGATTACAGGCTGGAGACTTCGTGGTTAGAGAGAGGAGTGACTGCACAAGAGAGATTGACATCTGCTTCAAAGACTTTTCTTATCAAGCCCCTCAGAAGCACGATAACAGAATACTCACCTTCCAGATCCATCATGGCCGATTTGATGACTAGCACTGTATGCCCGTGCTATGTGCTCTTGCAATGCATCTCAATTATGATTTAAGCATGCTATTTTCAATACTTTGATTAAAAATCTTATCAGCAGGACCTGAAGTCCGTGGGAAGATCTGGGAGGAATTTGGATTATTTGAGCCTAGGGAAATACCTCACATCATAAAGCAATCAATCTAGAGAGATACTCCGCGATGGAAGGGATGTATTAACGTATTATTTCCTGTACCGGCCAATTTCGTAATGCAGCACGTAGCCCCAGTCAAGTACTGCTCCTTAATTCTCTATTGAGATGGGAAGGATTGGATAACACCAGTTTGCCAGACAATAATCCAGAATTATTATTTATTTATATTAAATGTATCAGAAACTTTTGTTTAATGGAATAAAGCAGAGCTTCTCCACAAGCATCGAGTAGATCGCTATTGTGATCATAACGGTCCATCATCCATTATTTTATCCGACGAAACGCAGCTCTATCTCGGTCATCAAACCTCACTGCCCCTTCTTGTCTTTGGCCTTGGCACTTGCTCTGCCGACACCCATACCGTATTCATATACCAAGCTACCACCCAGGTATGCCGCGAAGGAAGATGCAGGAAGCGCCAACGCAACACTGATCGCCAAGTTGGTTGTGCTGGGTGCAAAGTCATTCATGGCTCTTCTTGTCCACCAATTGTATGCCAACGCAAACACGCCGAGGTCGTTAAGCATGGCGTGGGCCACTCCAGTTCTCGCTTTGGGTGTGTTCAGGCCATCGCGCTGGATCAGTGGCATCAACTCCATACCACCGGTGACGATGGCAGGGATGGCAGTGATGAGAGCGAGGACAGTAGTGTAGTAGGAGAACAGAGGGATAGCGTTGAGGTACACTTGTACGTTGAGAGACTTTAGGACGGATTGGATGAGGGGAGCCGTGGCAGGGCTGGAAGCAGCAGCGTGGAACATGTCGAGGAGGCCAGTGAGGGTTATGAAGGTGATAGGAAAGTGAACAGTTGCGGGATGAATTGGATGACTAGGAATGTGAGCTTGGAAAGAACTTAGGAGGGGTGAGAAGATGTTGTTTACTTAGCCATGGTGATGGTTGATGCTGAGCAACTGGAATAGGTTGGCTCTCGAGAGGGCAATATGGTTTCAGTGGTCTGTAAATGTTGTGCAAATGTGAATACGAAGCTTGGATGTGAGCTTGAGCGCCGGATGTAGAGATAGCAAGCAGTTGTTGAGGTTGAATTGGCACAATGTCGTTAGAAATGCGGAGGCTGTAGCTGGGCCAGGGCAACCTGGGAAGGCTGCACGCCACGACTCGCGGCTGATGGGAGTGGTCCAGCACATCTGGAAAGATGAACTGGGTAGTGCCACAATATATTCGAGAGCATCTCGGCCTGTATAAATCATTGCACGCCATATTCTACTAAATAACAAATAGGCAAGAATGGACGGAGAAGAACAATCGGTAATGCGCTTGGCAAAAAGCCGCCTGGACTGTCAAGGGGGCCGAATCCTGCTCAGCTCACGACTTCCTGTGGCTGCGTTGCCTGCTCTCATCTCATTATTCACGACATGCAAGAAGGCGAATAAGTATGGAGCAAGGAAAAGGGTCTCCACTTCAGGTTGACTGGCAGGCTGATACGTATTGGCGTAACCGGCGTCTCTCCCCAGCCCAACTTCAAGTACATGACATCCGACTGGAAGGATGGAAAGCGGACGTTGGTCCAATGTTGGAGATCAAGGAGGTTTACTCCTCAACGCTATTGCCGGACCTAGAAAATAGGGATCAGCTTGTTAACACCATGCGCATTGAAGAAGCGACCAAGAATTGGAATGAGCAAAATCAGTTGAAAATTCTTGCTGCCGAATACGGATGGATGAATTGTCTACGCAGTCGCAGAGTGCAAGAAACCATCTTCGACCCGCCAGATCATCATAAATGTAGATGGATGTAAGTTGCTTCCTTAAATCGGGGATCATGATCCATCTAATTCTGTAGACATATTTCAAGCAAGTTCTCAGACTATTTACAAGGGGTAAGCAATCATGATGTATCCGCTAGCTGTTCAATTAACGCGTTCTTTAGTGCCTACTAGGACTTTCGGATTGGAGCAAAAGTCCCTCTGATACTGTCTTATCACTTCAGCAATTGGAACATTGCATTTACCAAAATGAACGATTTTCGAAGCACGGAAGATATTTTGCACCATTCTTCCAAGTTCTCGGTGATAGAGATGCTGACGCGAAAGGGAGCGAAGATACGCCTATGCTACTCAGCGTTCCCTTTCTGGACTGGAGCGTTGAAGGCGATCCACCTCCACTTCGCTTTCAGATCGACCCGCGAGAAGGGTATCAGTCCAGCAGAAGTTCGTCTCATATGATCAGGTCAATCTTACAGCATTTCTACCGACTTGAAGATACTAGCGACCGCGAGTCGATGCAGGTGGATCCCTGGGACACGCTTCTAGAATAAACGCAGCTACTGACTCTGTCCAGGTTTTCACAAAGCATAGACCATGGCAGACAGACCGCTCACTAGACCTAAAAGTGCGGCGTTGGTACGGCCACTATCCGTCGAGCCTTAACGTGGATGAGCTGTGGGTTTTGGTAATCGATTCCCGCCACATCGTAACGTTCTCCAGCAACCAAAGCTGGAAATCGCGCTGGCCCCCTCTACAGCTGGCTTCTAGAATCATGGAAGTGTCTTTTCGGGGGATCCGAAACTCATTCCTTTTATCCACAAAAAATCAAGATTACACCTCATCCATACATGTCATCACAGCGTTGAGTGGTGCGTTAGGTATGCTACATCGAAGTTTTTGGACAGATATCACGCTCTGTCTCTCCGATAGATATGCAAGCTACCTCGGCCATCTACAATATAGGCTGCACAGAAGCCCTAGCACGAAGCTCGTAATGGATCTTCTTCAAGTTCAAGAAGAACTGAACATTATAATCCAGATTATGGATCAACAAATCAGCTTAATAACGAGTCTTCAGTCTGCTTTTGATGGAACTTCTGGAAGGAGAAGAGGGCAATCACACAGTTCCAACAAATCCTATCGTCACCACGCAAGTGAATCTCTACCGCACCCCGACCGAGCGACTTACAGGCAGTACTCCTTTTCCACACTTTCCGATCCAATTTCACAACTCTTGGAAAACCTCCAGCGCGAATATGTTGATTTATGCGACCTCCGAGATAACAGCAACTCACTAATCAACCGCACTATCCAACTCGTCAACATCCGGCTAGAAGATCACGGAAAAGCGATTTTAGTCTTTACCATTGTCACTATCATCTTCCTTCCTCTATCATTCGTGTCCAGTTTCTTCGGTATGAATGTGTACGACATTCGAAACATGACTAGTACTCAGAGTCTCTTCTGGATTGTATCGGGCTCTCTCACCGTCGGTACAGTTGGCTTCGCAATATTTTTAGCATTCTACGGCGGCGCTATTGTGGAGTGGGTTTTTTCCTGGAAGGAGAATCGCAGGAGACGGATAAAGCCGCGGAAGCAACCACGAGTTCTTACAGAACAGCGTCACACTGGTTTCAGAAATTTTGAGGTTCTCGATGCCGCCCGACTAACTAAGAGCGGGATTTTGATCCCACTGAACGACCATGGAACACGCTACTGAAACCATTACGGGTTACGCGCAACGCCACATGAAGGCGAACTCCGAGCTGTGGGCTATTCTAAGTGCAGAGTCTGGGACATAACTACTCACCATCAGCCCTAGTCCTGGTGTTGTACAGATTCCTTTTCGCTGTTTTCTTTGCACAAGGCTCCAGAGTAGGATGTCCAGTGCGTTCTACCGGGCGTAGTCTACAACCAGCGGAAGAGCAGTGCTCTCTTCAAACAAAGATTTGCATCTGTACTTTAAGCCTCGCGATCGGGCTGGGATGCTTCGTGAATCTAGTTTGATATATGGAAGACTAGGATTCCTGATTTTGCTTGGCCAATCAATCCCATGTGATTATGCAAGTGCCCGTTGCGGCGCCACTTTACGAATCCACTTGTCAAATTAGGATTCTTCCGTTAAAAGCAGGCTGAAACGTCTAAGTTACCTCTAGTTTGCCAGTCAAACGCATCAGGGCTTGCTTGCGTCTTACAACATTCATCGTTTTCTCTGGGCCTGTTTCCATCACGGAGAGTTGCATACAAAACCGTTCTTTGTCAGTTCGATTCATGTGATTGAGTCAAACGCCCGCGTTGGCTCTTCAGGCTTGCGCCTGCATTCTCTTACCCGCGCTGTGGTTTCTTTCTATCATTCAGTTTTGGATGAATCGGTGGCAGAATTAAGTTTGTCTCAGCCTTAGCGACCTACCAAGTAATTCAAGACTGGTTCATTCTCCATCACCTCCAGGTATTTATCTATGCTATGCTTTCACTTCTACCTTCCTATCAATTTTGTCGTTGCTTGCCATTTAGTTCCTGGGGTTTGGTATAGTTACCCATAAAAATCTCATCACTTGAGACCCTTCAGCACTCTAAAGATGCTTGATTTTTGCGATCAACATCTCTCTCTCCTCCACCCAATCGCCAAAGCATGCCCCTCAAAACCTTACACCCTTGTTGGTTTATCTCTCGCGGCAATGGAGTTATGGTTCCTCTTATTGCAGCAGACGAACTCCCTGAAGGAATTCGGCTTCAGGGCGTTTCCCGCAGTCTAACTCTTGGAGAAGTTCGGGGAATGGAGTACCTTGGAGGGTTCCCCCCCACAACCACCGTCTTTAAGGTCGAAAGCGGTTTGGCCCATCTAGTTATTCCGTGTGCGCCACAGGCGCAAAGCAGATTTCAGGCACCTGATGCAATGATTCGCAAATTCCGCTCTACTGCAACCCCAAATACTCCTGTTCTAGGAACAACTTTTCCCTATCAGTCCAATACGCCTAGGCTGGAGGCCTCAATGACACATCCTGGCTCGCCTAAGCCGCAGCAACCATCTTTAGTAGGTTATTCGCGTTATATTTAATCTGCTGGCATTTACTAAGTTTCACTCGAAAGTCTGTTATGGATGCGATAGCTGCTCCTGATCCTGTTACTGCTGCCCGCATCGGCTACGTTCCCCGCCGCCCTCTCCCACCGTCGGGAGCCGAACCGGAACAAGAAAAGAAGGTGTATTGTACGTATTGAATTCGCACGGGTGAATGTGATTATACACAGCAAGGCTGCCTCTATAAGCACGAGATGCCAGATCTAGAGACGCTCAAGAAGATCGGATTCATTAGCGAGCCCAGGTGGTGGAAGGAAAAATATGCTGTCAAGCTTGGTGTAGCCTCATCTTCCACTATCACCCGTGACCCTACTTGGATGCAGCGAAGAATGAATGCTATTCATTCAGATGATGGAGAATCTGATGCGGGCTCAGATCCAAGTAAAGAGGAGGGCATACTGAGAAAGCTTAAGGTTTCCTTTTCACAACCACCATCTAGAGCATTTCTTACCTCACCCGAGGTCTCTACACCTATTCCTTCAGCTGGCCCAGCACCAGCCGTAAAGCAGAAACCTTTTGTGAATTGGAGCTCCCGTAAGCCAAGAGGCATTCCTGTCTTACATGCATTTTCTTCGCCTAGTTCCTCTGAGAGTTCTAAATCCGACATCACTCTACCGGTCTACTCTCGCCTCATGCAACGACTGGTCAAATGACTATCGAGAATCAACGTCGCATGTCACGTCTTTCTACACATTTGAAGGCAATGGAGGCATCCGAAAGCTCACTTCCCGAGGAATCCGATCTTATATCACTGCAGTTCGACGAGCAAAGAACAATTGCCCGCACGTTCTGTATATTACGGTTCTGTCCCGCAACAAGCCATGGCATTTCACCAGTTCCCGCAGGAGCGTGGATTGGGACAAAGGGATGATACTTCGGGGAACATATTTTCTAAGCGTTATACCGAACGTCAACCAGATTCCAATTCGGCATCAAAACCCTATATCCCAAATCTGGCTCCAAAGTACAACACGTACTTTCCACAAAACCCAACCGCTCCGCAGCCGCCACCTGCACCTCCGAAGCGCCCGGTTGCACAAGGTTCTTTGCAGAAATCCTCGACTTCGCCTATTATTAGCTCCACTACGACAACCTTTTCAACCCAAGACCCTACTAAAGCATTACTGGAAGATACGAGAAACGCACAGCAGACCATGTTGCACGAAACAATGGATAACCAAAAGCACCCCAAACAGCGTTTTGGTTCTGGGCTCATGGCCTCAGTGCATGCTCTCTCCGACACCACTCTCCAGCCGCCTGAACTCTCAGTCAATGCTTCTAACCCGAATACCAGCAGCAAAGACGCTTGCCTGTACCAAGCTCAAGTTCATGCCACTCGTCACCAGCAAAAACATCCATTGAATAAAGATGGCAGTCCCGTTAATGCTCTCGCTTCCAATCCGCAAGTTGTTTCCGTTGTCTGACTTGAGAATGGAAGTAGTTCAAAGTCTGCCGTCACTGCTGGATGTGAGAAGGCTTCGCATAGTAAAGCCGTCAAATCACAGAGCGGCGCGACTCATTTTTCGAAGCGGCGATTCCAGTCCGGAGGCACGGGCGGTGCAGGGTCGGCATCGCCTCTTGCTAAGTGACTGTGTAATGGGCCAAGGTGGTCGGGAGGCGGAAATTTTAGGATTGGATTGAGTTTATTTTCTTTCCTTCGATTAACTATACGGTCGCCTCTCAGCCTTGGGTTCTAAATAGTTGTGATATAGTTATTAATAGACGGAATAAGAGTGAGGAAATTTGATTGTAGTTGTGTGTTCGGGATGTTTTCGTCGATATCTTGTGTAGCAATGACTTAGTCTAGTCTTATGTATAGTTGTCATCATGGCCCTCCAACCACATAGCGGGCTGCTAAATTAGCAGCTGTAGCAAGAAACAAGCAAGAAGTAATTATTCTAACACTATTCGATATTCGATGCTGCCTTGGAAACACACGCGACCAAAACAATGGAGTTAGTCTAATGCAACTTTTTGTTTCTTTCCTAACAAGCCCCTTGTAAGCTAACTTCCATCCTAACGCCACCCGTGCACTTGAAGGCTGAATTAGAAACGAAAGGGGTGCTCCGAATGGGTGCTCTGGTATTCACCAAAGGATGAACAAGAAATGTTGGATTGGACGCCTGATCCAATTGGTCCCTTCCACGTATCCAGGCGCTTGGGTTTACTGGGAGCATCCCATAGCCACAAGGCTACAATTTTCCTTCTGGATTGTATCTGGGAAGCTCAGGAAGCACCTCAGAAAATAACTCAAACTCTATTTCCTATTCTACGAATTAAGGCGCGCTCTAAAGAATAATGTGTAGGGTTAAACAGGCATTCATCAGCGCTTGGAGACGAGCGGCTCTCGCAGTTTATCAGATTCTCGCGCGGCCAGATTTCAGGCATAGAGGGGTACTGTAAGTACCATGTTGTACAAGGGATGGCCTGTCTTCCGGGGTGAGCGCTGACGAAGGAATGAAACATGTGGCGAGTGAAGGCGTCGCACCTCGATCAATCTCTTGGTAGATAAGGGAGCTCTCCCCGGTCCATTTCGTACGTTGAGTTTACGGTCGCAGCTCATGAGCCAAAGGGTCAGAAAGCAATCTTGCGGGCTTCTTACAAAAGACCTAATTTTGGGCTCCTTCGCACAGAGTGGACACCGATGTAGTGTCGTTGGTGATGACGGAGCCCGCGGACGTTTCTCGTTTGTGCGACAAAGGCAACATACAGGCTGCGGTGCATGGTTACCTTCCCATAACTCATAAAAAGGTTAGTCTGGCCTACTTCCAGATATCATAGCGTTCTTGGAACTCTACCAAACGAGAGATTAAGATCAAGCGAATGGAATTCAAGAATCAACAGCCGTACCCGTGTTGGATTGGATGCAGTTGTTGTAAAACGAGCGAGTGGGACATCAGAATGATAGTCTCATATTTCTGCGTTGTTCTTAGACCATTTCTCCTTTCTTTCATCCAGCTTTGGGTATTTTTTCTTAGCATCACCCTATCTCTCTCACGTATGGAAAATCAAACCTTGACACCTGGTATCATTTAAGGTTGACAATGGATGTTAATGGGCATTCGAGATCCAAACTCCAAGCTGGCTGATTGAAGAAGAAGAAAAGAGAAAAATTAGCTCCACGAAAAGCCAAGGCATAGGAAAAGAAAGTAAAGCCAATGTGTGAGAAGAACGATTACATCAGGCGGCACGTATCGGCAGTTCTCGAATCAGGGGCCAATCTTACCCTGGCGCATGGAGCCATGGCTTTCCGATTTTCTTTTTTGAACCTCATTCTTATGGGGTGGTCATTTGCTCAAGAATTGGTTTCTTCTTTCATTTCTTTCTCGAACGTGCTGGAGATGGACTCAGCCTCGAAGCACTGCACTCTGCCTCGGGGGTCTAAGCGCGCCTCCGGGCTGACACCGATGGTCCAAGGCCGCGGCGACTGGCCCGCTGGCGTCACAGTAGGATTTTTACTTCTCGTCTACAAACAACATGCTCGCGGCTTCCTAGAATCTGCACACACTTCAGGCACGACCATGAGGCGCACGAGCCGTTTTATACGACCATCTGAAGAAGTACGTTCTCCGGGGTTGCAGTGTTCATGCGCGCGTTCAGAAAGTTAAGACAGGTAATTTCTCTATCTCGTTGGCCCTCTCTAGTGCTCGAACCGAGGATGGACGCATGAACAAAGCTAAATCATTATATGCTACCTAGCAAAGAACCCCCTTCCGATCTAGTTAGAGATCGGCTCCAACGATAGTGCGCTGGGGTTTTCATAGGGTGCAATCACAGCCAGCCCAAAAGCTCCTCCTGCAGCAGTATCACTTTCACATGCGTTGCACGGGCCACCGGAACCTCAAAAGCGATGAACGACAAGTCTCGACAGAATGACGATTGGGAGCTGGTTCCGATGGAAGATTTCCTCAATAACAACGAGAAAGTTAAATTTAAATGGGATGGCTACCTCAAGTCGTTGGCTGAAATACTCCCGAATTGGGAATACAAGCTAACGGGATCACGCCATGTTTGCCTTCCCCCTCAGGATATGAGATCTAGATTTCCGATGGTTTGGCGGGACAATTTGGGTAGTTCTAGGAAAGCAATGGTATGGGAATGTGTCCCGCCGCCCGCAATTTACGAAACGTACAAACGCCGGCTCGCTGTCAAAGTCTTGAGTTGCTCCGCCTTCGAAAGACCCGTAACTGAAGCACTTGAAGAAGTCAGAAATATGGAGGATATTGAGCATTGCCATATTGTTTCATATGTTGCGTCATACGAATCGGCGGAGAAGCTTGGTATTATCATGTACCCTCCTGCTAAATGCAACCTGGACGAATACATGAGACCTGTATCCCAAGAGCTTGCGGGAATTAGTCAAATTGAGTCGGGAATGCCACGAGCTTGCCTAAGCCCAGAGAGCCGACAGAAAATCAAACACTTGTATCGATTCTTCGGGTGTCTATCAGAAGCTGTTCGATACCTGCAAGCAACAGCCGTCGGAATCAAGCACAAAGACATAAAACCAGCAAATATTGTGGTCGACCATTTTGATTCTCCGCTTTTGACGGACTTTGGCATCGCACATAGATATGCTTCACCCGAGGAAGTAGACACCTCTGGCTATACCGAAAAGACTAAGAAATACGCTTGCCCAGAAGCACTCGATGAAGAGAACAGAAACTATAGTGCTGACATCTTCTCTCTTGGTTGTGTCTTCCTGGAAATTGCCACTATCATTCTGGAGGTGTCCCTTGACGATTTACATTCTCATCTAACAGACGCTGGAAATAATATTATATACGCCATGACTCTCTCCAAAATAACTAGTTGGATGGACGTTCTCAAAGCTAAACACGGTTTAAATAATGATGCAAATGGCGAGGAAGTAGATGCAGAACGGCAAAAGATAATCACATCTATTATCAATATTCTACCTGTTATCGAAGACATGATGGCTAAGGAGCGGGGACGCCGCCCCAGCGCTCAGTTTTTGTGTGAGGAATTCAGGGCCATGTACTCGAAACCGTGCCGCTCCTGTGCTTGGAGACCCCGAGAGCAGAAAGTGCTCACGCCTAATCAGAGTCCGCCAGATCTGTCGCCCAATGCGGGCCCAGCGGAGAGCGGAGAAACGCGAGACAAAATTCATCCTACTATAAACAGCCGAGAAAAAGAGAAACCTGACAAGTGCCGTTCCAAGCCTCAAAAAATTCACGCCAAAGTTATATTCTACGACCCTCTAAATACCAAGACGACCATAGAACGCTTTGAGGACATCAAACGTAAGCCTTAACATCACGCTATTCTGTTCTTGTAGCTTATTAAGAATCGCTAGGTTTCAAAACAACTAGAGTTCGCTTCAAACCCTTTCGGCGTTTCGTGAAAGTCAAGATCGCTGGCCAAGAGCACTCCGTGATCGATCTAAAGGAGCTTGGGTGGCGTATATTCCTGCGGTGTTTGATTGGTGATATTAGTTACATCCACGTCCTCGGCGAAATCGAGGAACCATCAGCGCCAATAGATTGATCAGGCCCAGGCTGAGCGCCGGATAACTTTAAGTGGAACGCTACAGATAGCATCATCTTGGTCACGAAGAAGTCCATGTTGGACAATATGTTGGACTGACTTAATGCGGACACCATATGAGGAATTATCCTCAAATCGCACGTCCTTGCTAGCATATCGAGTTAAGGCTATAGGACACAGAAAGCTATTCAAGCAAACCGTGGCTCAATGTCTCTAGGATTTTAGGACTGTACTCGACCTTGGTCAAGCAGGTCTTCAATCCTCTGAAAGGAGATCGGGTCCGGCGGAGGCAGGTTATGATCCTTTACTAAATGATCAAGCAGCTCCTCGCGGTCAAGGAAACGGGTTTCTTTTTTGAAACATTTGGTTTTCGTCTCCATGCATCGATAGCGAGTGCCCATTGCAAATGCTTCCCAACGACTAGTTTCGGCCCGGGCTCTCCTTCGTTGTACTAGAATGTTGGCACATTCGCATAGTATTTCCTGGACGTCTTTATTCCTAAGATATTCTTCCGTGACCTTTTCGATTTCTTTAAGGAGATTACGACGCTTACGTCCGCTTTCCTCAAAGAAATAACCACCTGGGATTTTTGGTACAGTCAGTCGCCGATATAGAAACTTTTCATCTTTCTCCAACTGTAGCATTCTTTCATGGACGCTATCTGAAGGCTTGCTCGATTTGCTCGATTTAAGAAGAGCCTTGTCAGCCGACCACAATCCAAGCTTCCAGATTATATCCGTTACTATTACCCTTTTATCTCCGGTTCCTAGGCTTAGCAGTAAGTCCACAGCCACCTTTCCCCGAGAAGGCAAAGTTGCAATCTCGTTGAAAACCTCCCACGTTGGGTTGCGGAGGGACCTACTACCGTCTAGGTGACGACCTTCCTTGAGTTCAATTGGTTTAAACACAGGCGGAGCAGATATTGCCTTTGCAACCTCCGCAATCGTGAAATCGTTGGCATCTCCAGGGTTGCGTTCGAAAGGACTAACACTCGTTCCTTGATGGTCATACGATCGGAACAGATATGGCGAACCTGTACCGTTGCGCATCTGAAAAGAGAAAACAATTCTGGAACATATTAGTATTTCGTATTTGGAAGTGTTCGCATCGTGTTTGCGATTTTGGTATAAATAAAAACAGTGCTTTTCTCACGTTTTGCATCTTCCGGGGTCGGATTTAAATTCCCGTTTGTCGTATTTTGCATCTGCACTTTTCGCGATGTGGGAATCGAATAGATCCTTAAACGCTTTTTCGTAGGCTGCACTTGGCCAGGTTCTAATTTTCTTCGGCAGAGCGTAATGATGGGTTGATAGAGGGCCTTTATCTAAGTCTCTTCCGCTAAGTTTTGTAAACTCACTTAAACATTTGTCCACGCTCATCCTCAAACGACCGAGCATCATGGCTATAAGCCTATGGTAGGAGGTCAACAGTGAGTTGAGCTCAAAGAAGAATTGAAATGCTCTCACCCCCCAATGCTTGTCCCTGCCACATAATCGAAATAATTGCAAAGGAGGTATTCTGTCGTCTCCCCCAGAGAATTTCCAAATATATTGTCGGCAGGGTTAGAGCCCCGCTCGATGCCCATATGTGTTAAACTAGTTCGCAGAGGGCCTGCGGTAGATGTAGACCGGGCGTTGTATTTCCGTTCGAGGGCCGCAACCTTGTTCATTAAGTCGCGTAGAATAAGAAGAGATGAATATCCTCGAATACCTCCCCCATCTACTCCTAGTCAGCAGCAGCACACTCAACAACAGGAGAAAGCGGTGGTTCACCAAGGGTGAGAATGAGATTCCCGGCCCATGGATTACGCTTGTCCACTTGAGTTGGCGGTGTTTGCCGGTTATCAATGCTCTTTCTCACAGTGGTGCCATTATCCCGTCTAAATCTCGAAGGGGGTAACCTCGGGTAAGGTGACTGAGGCTCTGTATTTCGAGGAGTGTCGCTCGAGAACTTTACGCTGGTTTGTTTAGAGGGCTTTGGGCTTTTGGAAGTGTTCACCGGTAAAGGTGCAAGGATTTCTGCCGACGAATGTCGGGCCTGCGCCATCGCGACAACAGCACCAGAACAACGTAAGCGTATGGTTTGCAATGTATATCGCTCCTTGGGAATGGAATGGAATGAAGCCGGGAAACACAGTTGCCATACTAGAGCAAGAAGAGCTGTGGATGATATCCAACTCAGGCTACCGGGGGTCGGTCAGCTGGGCCTCCCGTCGCCCCTTTCTTTTCAGTGCGCAAGACTAATTCCAAACCTCAGCATGCATGCGTAATTGCCAGGCAACTGGTCTGTGCACTGAGGCTGATACGCCGCTATGCATCACTAGCCAATAAAGAAGTTCAACTAGATCTTTCAGACATATGCAACAGACTCCCAACTTCCCGACACAGCTGTGTGGCCTCCACTGGTAAGCCTAAAATCGAACTCACGGCCATGCTTGGGCCTTAATAAAATCCCACCAATAGCATTGTATGCGACCCCACCAGAAGAAAATTCAGTTCTCAGCCTACCGTTACTCACCTGATATGCATATCATGCACTTAATACTGGATAGAACACGGGTGTAAACGATTCAGCCAATTGAAGTACGTCATGCCATCTGTAAGCCACCAAAAGAGGATTTGGCACATGAAAAGCCCTCCTGCACACTAACTACGAGATGCGCGAAGCGTCTGCATTATGCGCAGACAATACAACCAATACGAAGAAACCAAGTCCAAGAGTTCGCAAAACCATTTAATTGGGTATTCAACTCTATCACTTCAAAATTTATGCTTAGCAATTCGACAGCTCTCTCCTAGAGTGTTCCCAATGAGGAAGCCCTTATCATGAAATGATCTTAACTATGCAGTCTACTCGTGTATTGTAATTTGAGCTTTGAGCCTGCTTGATACAATCGCAACTACGTCCTGAGAAATGCCTAAGTTACATATGGCTTTAGAAAGCAGGCAAACAGTGCGCTAAATCTCGCACATGTGATCGCGCCTTGCTGTAGGTAGCAACAAGGCTGAGGTGCTGATATAAGGCTGAGGTGCTGATATAAGGCTGGGGTGCTGATATGAAGCCTTGCGGTGCCCTTTTTGCCTCAGGCTCCCCGCAGACAATGAGGTTTGCTGGCACCAATCCATACCTCTAATTTACACATTCTAGGTATCTAGCTCGACTTCTTTTTGTGAACGTTGAATTAGAACATTCATGCCTTGCAGCACGACTAGCAATGGATCCTCTCTCCGTTGCGGGTGTCGCCCTAGGCGCGGTATCTCTAGCAATCCAAGTCTTCGATGGATGTGTCCAAGGTACGTAGGGAGTGACTTGGCCTTACCTTAGCAGTGCACTGACAATAATCTAATCAATCAAGGATTTAATTTCCTAGTGGCCGCAGTGAAGATGCCCGAGACGTGTGCGGCCCTACGCCTTCGGTTGATTATGGAGTATAACAATCTACTTGTGTGGGGAAAGGTTGCCGGATTGATCGAGAATGAGGAGGGCTCGAAAATCTCGTCGATCCTGGGGGCTGATCAGCTTGTTATGGCTTCTATACTGTCAGAGATCCGGTTCCTGCTCGAATCTTTTGCTGAGTTGAACGGACGGTACAAGGAGTTGAAACCTTATGGAAATAAAGAAGAACAAGATCAGGCTGGAAGTCATGCTGCCACTATAGATCTCGGAAAAGAAGTCTCTTCAATGACGCTGTTATATGAACGGACGAAGACGAAAAGGCCGCATCCATGGGATGTGACTAAATTTATTGCTGCCTCTAAAAAGCTCGGTGCGATGATGAAGCATCCAAATCGTATTGTATGGGCCGTGGTTGATGAAAGCAACTTTAAGACGCTTCTTAAACGCCTCCACGAGCTTGTCGCTCACTTGCATGGGTTGATGGGGGGTCATCAAATACAGACATTACTGGACACTACCAGGAAGACTTACTTGGAGATGGTGCAAGTGCGCAGTTCGGTGAGCGAGCTTAAGAGCCTCATGATTGCTGCTGTACTGCTCGGAAGCCAGGGTTACCAACAACGCAATGATCAAATCCTCAGAGAGCTGGCCAGGCTAAAGAATCTGAATGCTCCGCTCAGCCAGAATGGCGAAAACCCTGACAGCACATGCATAAAAGCTGAGCAGCTTAAGTACCTGCGTGAGAATTCCCTCCAGGCTTGGACCAAAGCCACATATGTTAAACCGGGTTGCTCTCCCAGGAGAGTCTGGATCGAGTGGAAACAGTATACCATGGAGCACGTTCAAGGTGATGATTCGCATGACCTGAAAATACATCCGAACACGTTGCGGTGGACGGCGGAGCTTGCAGCGCTGTTGGCATCTCCGAAACCAGACGATTTCTGCACACCCCATTGCTTTGGCTATTTCGACGATTCCACTTCAAGGCGATTTGGCTGGGTGTTTAAAATCCCTGGGAGTGCGACGGAGAATGCCGAGCCAAGATCCCTTCTATGGCTGTTCGCTAATATGCCTAGACCATCCTTAACAGACAGAATCGCCCTGGCGTCTAGAATTGTAGCATGCGTTTTGTACTTGCACGTAGTTAATTGGATACACAAAGCACTGCGTAGCGAGAACATCATATTTTTCCTTGGCTAAAACGAGTTTGAACTTGCGGCACCAATAGTGTCTGGTTTTGAGTACTCCCGCCCGGACAACGAGGGAACATCGGAGTGTTCGAAGCCAAAGCCTCAATGGGATCTCTACCGCTGGCCGGACATTCAAAGAGCGGAACCCCAGGAGAAAAATTCGCGTAAGACGTACGACATTTACAGCTTAGGCTTGATCCTGCTTGAGATTGCTAATTGGAAATCTCTCGGCGAGATAATGGGTTTTAGGGATGTGACCAAACTTCCCCTTAAAGAATCTCGCGGAATACGTTCCAAACTTCTTGATCCAGACTCGCCATACCTTGCTCAAGTTCTTGAGACAGTCGGCAAGAAGTATCACGCCGTTGTTAGGAGGTGCATTCAAGGCCATGAAGGGTTTGGGATTGAAGAGAATGACGACGAGAGGAGCGCTGAAACCGGGTTGAAACTACAAAGAGAGTACACCAAGGAAGTTGTCCATAAGTTGAAATCCATCGAGCTTTAAGTGAACTTGTCCAGGGGATAGGTTCTCAAGATATTAACAGTCTCGCTTCCACTTAGATATACTGGACAAGAGGGGCCGGTGAGCACTACAATGCTGCCTTAATTTAGCTCACTTACATGACCTGCAGAATATATTTCAAGTTATTTGATACAGCAGACTCATATCTCTTTCTTGTTGGACATTGACTATGATACGGCAAGAACGGAAGGCTATTCACTCTATCCTATGTCTAGCTGTTTGAATTCGTGACTTTTGATTTGAGGTAGGCTAAATTTTTTGATGTGCTCGGGACGCTTGTTTCGTTCCATACCCTAGCAACGCCACAACCACTCACTTAGCTCTCGTTTCAACATCCTGCTAAAACATTTTATTCAAAGAGGCTCTGACATCTGTCGTTTATGCGCAACTTATACACAGCACTAACCATCCGTGCAATGTTCATAGTATCTGTATTATCAGCTGGCACATACCCGGCACCCCCAGGCCATTCAATTCGCTCTCATATAATCGATCCGGATCACATTTATCGGCTGCAGGATATTGAACCATGACAGAAATAGTATTCCCTGTCAATTTTTCCCGGAGATAGATATTCATGCCGGAAATGGACAATTTGTACTCTGCTCGAGTATAAGACCAGCGCCGAATGTCTGTATGGGGTCCATTGCACCTTTCGATCGCCGGATAACCGGTCAATATTCTGTCCTTAGCGTCTTCTGCACTTGTATCGCAAATATCCCGATCTCTAAGATTTTTTTTTCTAAATTTTCTCACAATGAAATTATCGGTACTTCTACCTTTTGCGTTGGCTGTCACAGCATCGGCCCAGACGACGTCAGCATACACCGACTCCAAGTCTGCATCACATTCCAAGCTTACATGGATCCAACCTCTGGACTTTTAGCATAGCGCTCCCTGAGACGCCCACGTCCGACTTCATTGGCCTACTCGTAGGCAAAGGAAGTGGATGGGCCGGCGCATAGCTCGGCAGCGGCATGGTTGGTAAACTTCTCGTGGTCGCATGGCCGAATGGGAACCAACTAGTTTCCTCCTTCCGGAAAGCCGGACACGTAGTCGCACATCCATAATCCACTTACACTTCCATTAACATCCTACGCAGTAGCTACAGCAGCCCGCCCGAGCTCGCAGGCGCGTTCTCCATGACACCCATCGCGAAAGGCACCTACGTCAACTCGACACACTACTCCTACACCTTCTTGTGCGAGGGCTGCCTCTTGACAGACGGGACCACATTCGCGACGAACACCACTTCCGGTGTTCTTGGCTGCGCTCTCGACTGCCGCGCCGTCTGTGAAGTTGAGCCACTCAAGTACGCTAAACCGCCATACTTTGCAGGGCAGCTATGACCTTCAGGTGTCGGCGGCGGAGTCGAGCAACTATGCCCAGTGGGCCGCAATGGCAGCGTCGGCGTCGGCCTCCCCGCGCATATTTACTGCGTAAAGGTTAGAAGAGGCGATGGACGGTTCTGGTCCAGTGTAGTGGGCGTTTTTGACCCTATCAATTATCCGTTTCCGTTCCAGGAAATAATTAGAGGAATTATGGAGACATGCAGAAGCAATACAGAATAATGAGTCCGAGACAGTGAAATTCTGTCGACCGTCGAGGTCACTGTCAGTCACCTACCCCTTGACTCGGTCACCGACTTAGTCTACTACCCCTTTCTTATGTATATATAGAGGCTCTAGAGCCACATTCAATAGACAGAGTTCTCCTCAGTGACTTGTCCGTCCGACAATTCGCACCCGTATCTATCAAAGTATACTCCGCTCGAAGCCGATTTAGTCTCTTTATCCCCAATAGTCCCCGGTAGCTCCCAGACCACTTTCGATTCCCGCTTAGTTCTTATATTGCCGCCTGCAGGGTAACCCGCTGCTGTACCCGAATTCGTGTAACAAAGGGTGGGGCTTTCGGCCCCAAGATTTGCGACAAACCCTCTTCATCGCCGTCCTCACTCATCGTCATCTCCCACATATGCTGCTGATACCATTTTCTATCGAGCATCCCTTACCAGTATCTTTCGATGCCTTCTGTTGACGATCGAATCGGCATGGCGCAGATAGCGTCTAGAGCTAGCGGAAAGCCTCCGCCCCATTAATCATCTTCAAGCTAGGCCTCCGAAGGCTTACCTCAGCGAGCTCAGACGTGAATTTGATTGGAGCGGATGTTCCTTCGGCCGGTCAGCAAGCTGACTAACATCCACCAAAATCACGTCTGAGAGCGTTTGGCGAGTTTTGTTAAAATTATCAACAAAAATCTTAGTTTTGGCAATTTTATAAGGGGATTTCCTCCACCATATAATAAAATAAAGTTTTCAAAAGTTCATAAATAAATCTTAGGGGGCTACTTTATATACCAAAGGCCTTTAAATTGCATTATCCCCTCCCAAATTTGAGATTAATTTCGTTAAAGTGAAAATTCCTATTGTTAAAAGTATCAGCACTTTTAATTACTTTTATATATAGGCCTACGTAAAGGTATAAAAGGCCTAAAATCTCATAATTTATAAAGCCAGGTCTCCCGAGTAATTTAATATAATTTTTATTTTAAAAATGTTGTGGGGATTTTAATTAATTTTGTTGAAAATTATAAGGGGTGTTCGGTTGCACCTCCATATTGTAACCGAAATGGAGCTCAAATCTGAATATGAGGTGGGTGTTCGGTAAATCTGACGACTTTTAAATATGGAGCTCCTCCATATCGGTAAGCGCGTTAAATTTGCAAGCTATACTGCATACAGTAGTTGAAATGAGGTTCTTGGCACCATTTCAATATGGAGCCTCGAGCTCCCGTTCCATATTCCATATCAATATGGAGCTCCCACATACGCGCCAAAGTGACGACTTCTCGTGATATGGCGACTCCACACGCCTCAACCGTGATACTGCTGTCGCATTTACATGCCTTATATAATAATATTATTAATTTAACCTTCGTGATCGCGATAAGCTTATTTCTAAGGCGTCGCAGGCGTCGCGGGCATTGCTATAGCTCTACTACAGCTCCTATGGGAGGTGGGCAAAGGTGTAAAAAGCGTTGATCGCAGAGGGGGCGTCGGCTGAGGAGGCTCCATTACTACACCAAAGTAGGAAGTCGCGATAGAGGCCTGGTGGCAAAGAGGGGCTTATTCGAATTGCTCAGCGACGTTAATTATGCATTATGCGAAGTCAAATATGGAGCCTCATCTGGAGCCGTAACCGAACAGTCGACTCAATTATATTCAAATGGTAGCCGCCACTAATTACAAAACGGGTGACACTAAAAGACGCACGGATTGACAGATTATGAATATGGAGGCGATTTGCAACCGAACAGCCCCTAAGTTTTGCTTACAAAAAAAGCTTGTGCTTCCATATTTAGCGCGTCAGCGCAATCGATTTCTTAGTATGAGTCCACTGAGGTAATCCGAAGGCCGGTCCCGAACCCCCCTACTTTATCCTCATGGCGTAGTCACGGTAATCCACCCGGGGATAAATATTCTGGAGGCAGCGATTGCCCTAGTCGCCCTCTGCAGGATTAATTCAGCTTCAAGCCATGAGTTGGAAATGGACATTGAAGAGAAGAAATCTGTACGCTCCGCCAAGGTATTGGAAACCAGAAGCGGGTATCGTCCAGTCTCAGCACCCGCAGACGCCTGACGATGAGGAGAATGAGGCTGGGTTGGAGCAGGATGTGCCTCAAAGGCCAGCGTTTTCAAAAGCCAGACTCATTGCGCTTGTCATTACGGTGACAGGAGCAGCATTCCTCAACGCAAGTATGCCATCAACCCATAAACAGACAGAATGTTAAGAATTGTATAGACGCTCGGAGTACAAGCCGCTATCATCGTCCTCCCTACCATTGGCGAAGACCTCGACATACCAGATAGCCGCCAGCAATGGATCATCTCCGCCTACTCTCTAACCTTCGGATGCTTCCTCGTACGCGCTTACCTCAAAACTGTCTGCCAATTGCGGTTCTGATACTTTATAGTTGCTGTGGGGAAGACTGGCAGATGTATACGGGAAACGCTTTATATTCATATGGGGCTCTGCTTGGGTTACCGCAACCACAATTGTTATTCCGTTTGTGAACAACGAGATTGGTTTCGATGTTCTTAGAGGCCTTCAGGGACTCGGTGCGGCGGCGAATGTCCCAACAGCCATTGGCATTCTTGGGGTCACATTTGCTCCAGGCAAGGCAAAGAACTACGCATTTTCCTGCTATGGTGTGTTGACGTGGTAAATTTTCCATTCATAAGTTCTAACATGCTATAGGCGCTGGAGCTCCAATGGGATCCATTTTCGGTAACCTGCTGGTTAGTATAATTGAATATCATGCGTAGTTGTGCTTACATTCTCCAGGGTGGTGTCATTGGCGAATACGTTACCTGGAAATGGATCTTCTGGATACTTGCCATCCTTGCGGCGTCCGTTACAATCGCAGGTTACTTCATTATCCCAGTACCTCCAATCCAAAGTAGCTCGACAACCAACGTAAAGGCTGCTGTAGATTGGATTGGTGGAACGCTTATTACGATTGGCTTACTCGCCCTTATGTTTGCTCTAACTGAAGGCAACGTGGTAGGTTGGAACACGCCATGGGTTCCAGTACTCATTGTCATCTCCATTGTGCTTATAGCACTCTTCGTCCTGTGGCAGTGGTATCTGGAGAACAAGACCACTCGGAGGCCTTTGATGAAAGTGTCGATATGGAACAACATGAAATTTTCTGCTGCTATGATAACCATGACGTTATTTTTTGCCTCTTTCAATAATTACCTTGTCTTTGCTACATACTTGTAAGCCCTATCCCTAGCTGTTGCTCTTCAAGTCTCTAATAAGATAAACTACAGTTATCAAGATTATCTCGGCCTCAGCATTATACAAACGACGCTTCGATTTATTCCAACGGGCGTGTGTGGGAGTAAGTCCTCTACATACCTCTTAACATTCCTACCTGGCTAACCAACTTGCAGCTCTCGTCACTTTCGTAACCGCTAACATTCTCAGCCGTGTCCGTGGCAATTATATTCTAATGTTTGGTACTACTTGTGTCGGCCTTGCCTCTCTTCTTTTCGCTGTCCCTATTCCGCCGCATACGACGTATTGGGCCTACGGCTTCCCTGCCATGTGTCTAGCCGCATTTGGCGCAGACACCCTTTATTCATCCCTAACGCTCTTTACGGCTCACTCCCTCCCTCAAGAAGACCAGGCACTCGGTGGTGCCTTAATCAACGGCGTCGGCCAGGTCGGTCGTGCCATTGGGCTTGCAATCGGCACTGTCGTGGAGACTGCTGTCATCGCTCGTAAAAAGGGCACAGCGGTGTCGAGCGTTGGAAATGGCGAGGCTATCAATATTGGTGATGCCTCACTATTGTCGGGATTACGAGCCGCTGAATGGTTCAATTTCAGCTTCGCAATTACAGCTTTCACAGTCGTGTTGTTTGCATTTAGAGGCGTGGGGAAACTTGGTGGAAATCACTGAATAGATCATATACCCATGCTTATTCTGTATAACAAAATAGTTTTCATTCCCATTCCACGCAATTATTCCAAACCACCGGAAATCTATATAAATGCCCAGATATCCATGCTATGCTAATCACACTCCCAGGGGCAGTGTCGCAGACAGAAAACTCCAATCCAGGATCCCAGAACCAACCCCTCTATTCCAAGGCTCCCAGAGTTCTCCAACAACCTAAGCAGGCAGTGGCACCGCGGCCGCATACTCGACCAAGTAGTCCTTCCAGGGCCTAACCGGAAGGGCTACTGCCCAGCCCCCACCTCCCAACGCCACCACTGCGCCCTCCTCCCTCTCCTTCCCCACCTTCTCTTCCTCCTTCTCTTCCTCCTTCTCTTCCTCCTTCTCCTCCACCTCCGCCCTCCCCGCCCCCCGCAACCACGCCGCGACCACGTCCACGACGAACAGGGAGCGCACGTGCTGCCTGTTCGCGCGGAGATGGAGCATGAGCACCGTCCCCGTGCGGTACACCTCGCGGCGCGGCGTCTTGGGACACCAGTCGTCGGCGGCGTCCCAGGCGCGCATGCAGCCGAGGAGGCGCTGCTTGCGGTTCTCCAAGAAGTGGGTTGGGGGCTGTGTCGAGTGCAAAGCATCAGCATACAGCGCACCACAGTCCCAAACAACGCGAAGGAAAACAGTGCGGAAATGGACAGGTCAGGAAGTCGAGGGCGGAGGGAAGTGGTGGGATGAGGGGGGTGCAGGTGTAAAGGGGCCTTACGCCAACCCAGCCGGCGGCCAGCCCCACGGCGCCCCAGGCCCAGTCCCGCAGCGTGACGCCCCTCGCGACCTCGATCTGCCGCAGCATCGCCCAGCTCAACTCTCTCAGCTCGGCGAAGGGCTGCAGGTCTGCGCTCGTGATGCGCCGTCCGGAGTGCTCGGCGTGGTTGATCGCGGCGTCGGCGGCGGCGTAGCTGTGTGCGCGCCGGTCTGCCAGTGGCGCCACCTGCCAGTACCCCGGGTGCGTCGTCCGCGTGAAGCTGCCTTTGCTGCTGTGGAAGCGGCCGATGGCGCGGAGCAGCGCGTTGATGCGGTGGTAGAGGTACCAGTACCGCGTGATGGACGGTGTGAGGGACGAGAGCAAGAGGGGCGGGGTGAAGTCGGGGGGCGGCAGGCTGACTGCGGTTCTGATGTCGTGAGAGCTGGGAACGCCGGTGGCGTCGGTCATGTATTCTTGCAGCATGTGGCTGGTGACTAAGCTGTAGATTGAGGATGACTGCAATGCTTCGGGCAGGAAGTAGTCTTCGATGGTCTCGACGGGTGAAGTGAAGAGTTCTGGTGCTTCGTCTTGGTCGTCTTGTAGGACACGCGTTGGGGATGGAGTATTGAAGTAGTCTTCTAGTACGGTTTCTTGTGGCAGATTTCTGCGCTCTGACGCTTCGAATGATTCATCGTCTATCGTGGAACGGAACAAGGATGAAGTATTGCTACTGTCCATTGCTGCTTCAGTTCTGCGTGTAGATAAACCATGTATAGATGAAGCATCATGTTGGTGAGTCTAAGAGTGGCGATGAATGAGAGCAGAAGGCGATAAGAGAATGGAAATGAGACGCGTAGAGTTGTTGTGAACCGCTGAGGTGAATAAGGAGTGGGCCAATCAAATAGTTGATAATAGACAATAGGAGTTTGGGCTAGAACGTCCCAGGGGCCAGAATGAGTGATTAATAGTGTGAAGAATTAGCAGTGAATGCTCCCTGTTCTGAGCTTGATTGCTATTGGGCCTTTCAGTATCTGATTTTGCTTGTGATGTGACGCTCTGATATCCGCAGGCGTGGTGTCCGAGATCTGAGCGTAGATTTTGAGTTGATCAAGCAATAATATTCCAAGAATCCAATAGAAAGCGATTCGCGGTTGTTGCAAACAGTAGCACTGTCCAGTGTACGACTTGAAAGGGCTCGATCACTGATGTGGCGTTGGTGTTGGCTTCTGCAGTAGGCTTGTAGCTTGCCGTTCTCGATGAGTTGTTCAGACTGCTGGAGCTGTGATGAAAACTCCAAGAATCCAATCGACGAGCTGATCTGTTCGAAAATCGTACCGGGAGAAGATAGGCGGCTTGAAGGAAGAAAGGGGTATCCATGAACTTGGTGGAGGAAAGTGAATCTACCATTCGAAGGCAGAACAGAGTACCGAATTTGATACATTTTGCAGCATCGTCATATACACATACGGTGAAGATTCTGTATTTGTCCATAATTAATCACCTACACTCCTCCGCTTACTTCTGCCGAGTACTCGAACACCACCTCTTTATTGATACCCTTTCCAACCATTCTTTCCTCACTACTCGATCGGTCTCGCCGACTCCTGTGCGGTCCTGTCGCCGTTGTGACCGTCCAAGCGTTGTCCGGGCGCAATTCTTCCGGGCCGTAGCCGCGATGGTAGCTGAATCGACTTTGGCGTTTCTGGGCCTTGCAGGAACGTTGCAGTGGCATCGAAGCAGGTGGTGAAGAGCTTAGCCCTGTTCTCCACCGGATGACCTGGAGTAGCGGTCGCAAGGTCACAGCGCAACCGGCAATGATACCAATTCCCGGCTCCACAGTTGACCAGATAGAAACATTGACGGTGGTCCCTATTGAACATAAACGTTTAGGAGGCAGGAAGCGAAGGAAGCACAGAAACACGAAACCCAAAAAGGATAAACCGGAGATACTCAGGAAGCACACGTTCCCAGGATAGGAATCCAGGAGTAAAGAGGAGAACTTACACAAAAAATCAGATGTCTCATCTAAACCGTGAACAGAAGGAATACGAATAATGGTCGCAGTACTCCCGCTGCACCAGGAAGTCAGTTCAAGCACCACCCCGATCGAGAAATGACCTTAGCTTACATCGCCGCAAACGCGAGAATCCCCGCTACCATAAACTTCGCCTTCCGGGGCATATTCAAATCCCACACAATGAAGATTGGCAGTGTTCCAAAGGTCCAATCGGCGAATGCCGTAATTGCCGATGCAGCGTACGTCGTACGAGTAATAATCTTTGGGTTGATACATTTCGGAGAACCTGGGGACACCGTCCAGAACTGGGAGATAGGACTACACTGGAAGAGTATGAGGAAGAAATAGCTGGTTCCAAAGATGAGCGTTCCAAGTATCAGCAGGCGGATGATCCAAATGTGGGCTTTCTTTAAAGCTACGCGGAGAAGGAAGATGCCAAGTGCGATTTTCAGCATACAGTTGCTGAGGACGTAAAACAGCTCTGCGAGATACCAGAACTAGGGGACGGTCAATATTATGGGGATGCGTGCTGGGGGGTGTGGAGAAACGAACTCGAAGGGCTTTCTCGGCATTTTGGGGCTCGAGGTCCCAGATGTGTCGACCTGCGCCATACACAACTCCTCCAAGTTGACAGGACAAAAAGGCTGTGAACAGAATCTATTCAGGCGAATAGTTAGTGGCCTGAGCTGGGACAGACTTTCCTTAAGATATAATGCAGCACGAAAAGAGCACGAGTGCATAATAAATCGGAACGTAAAGTAAACTTACCACAGTTACAACCATTGCCCAGTCGTCCATGCCGAAGGATTTAAGCATTCCCGCTCGAACATACACTCGAAGACCCATTGTCACCCATGACAGAACAAGAAATAAAATAGCAACTGCAAGAATCTCATGACCTCTATCCTCCATTGAAACGAATTTTGGTAAAACAAATGAGAAAAAAAAGAGGCAGAATCATCTATCAGATCCTGGAAGGATTATTGAGTCTTTCAAGCTCTCCAAGACACCAGAGAGCCATAGGAAAAACAGAGGGGAAAGGAGAAAAGAGGGGCAGTCCAAGAAAGTAAATCGTAAAGCATACAGTAAAGAGCCATAGACCTCGGCCAGAGCAGTCATAGCCCATACAAGACGTTGCTCGTATTACACCATCCTGGCGCATTCGGTTGAAAGCGCGTGTTGATCTGGTGATCAAACGGCAGAGTTTATACCTCTTGAGTAATATGCACGACCATTTTAACGTAATTTTACTATTTTTTAGGTATAAATCTACGCATTTTGATTAGCGCTACTAGTAGGATCGCACGGATCTACAAGGCGGTGACGCCAAATCTGAAAATCAAATCCGAGAGAAAGTCGTGTATCCCCTGCGAAAGTTGCACCATGCGCAGAACACTAAAACACCAGAATTGAAAGTACGCGTATATTCTACATAGATTTAATTAACATATATTAGCTTCGTATTTCGCATAGCCTATACGAGCTTCGGTTTCTCCCCCCAGTGTGCACGCGCGGTACACACCTAATCTCGCTACATGTGCAGCTAAATTAGTATGCAGAGCAAGCAGGAAGCGGTGGAGTACGTAGCCAAGTCTTGCCCACCAAGGCAACGAGATGCGCCATCAATTCTTCCCCCGTGCCACTAAAATGGCGCGTGGCGCCCCTTGAATCATGGAGTTTCGACTACATGAGTCGTTGCTTCGGGCACTTGGGCTGTGACAGAAGAAAGCGATAGTAACACCATGCCAACGGCTTGGACCCCATGGGGTAAAGACGATCGAGGAGTTCTTCCGCTTCACACAGAGCCCATCGCCCATCGCCCATATGAACGCGAACCACCTGCCTATACACTATGCCAGCCGACTCTTTGGCAAGACAGCCATCATAACAGGATCTTCCTCAGGTCTAGATCGTGCAATTGCTCACGTATATGCCCAGGACGGGGCACAGATTCGTTGCGTCGATCTGTACCCTTCTCCTACTATGGGCAAAGCCGACCCCTTTCACAACCGCATCGCAACCGGCACTCCAAGGAGGCGTTCTTAAGATGGAAATATGCCGTGCCTAATGAGGATAGAAGTTGGATTATCAATGCAGCAAGTGTACAAGGCATGGTTGGATATTTTAGGACCCGTATGTGCCCAATCCATATCGCTTGCACACGCATTTTTTGTTGCTCAATCTATTTGCTTGGATTTTAATTTTAGTGCGCGTTCGGTTGCAGCTCCAGATTGAATCTGGAGGCTTCGGAACCGAGTTGATCTGGCGACTTTCCGATCTGGAACTCCACCAGATCGGCAACCGCACGCTTTACCGTATATACATAGTAGTTGAACTTGAGCTCTTGGCGTCAGATCAATCTGGAGCTTTTTTTTTTCAGATCAATCGTCAAATCGAATCTGGAGCTCTGCTCGTGCTCCCGTCCGATTGACCACTACGCCCACCGCCCTTACCAACTACAGTACTACTGCAGCAGCTGCAGGCCCTATCCCTTCCGCTGGTGGTGTCCTACGAGAGGCGGACCATGCGTGAACACCAGAATCAAAAGTACGCGTATGGTCATGGAGCCTTGATCCTGTTGATTCTATTGGCCAGCTCCTATCGATAACGGTAGGACGAAATACTATGGTATCAGGCATAAGTAATGTACATTGTCAGTGCGTTGCAGGGGTTCCTTGCGGAGCATTTTGCACCAATAAGAAAGCCGGTTTATATAGAAATCATGAACCTTGTTAATTTTCCTCCTTTTTTATTTGCCGCAAAAGTGTATTAAAAACAAGCCACATGCCGCCCAACCCCCCTGCAACGCACTAACAATGTACATTACTTATGCCTGATACCATAGTACACCAATGGAAGGGATGATCCTTACTATCGCCGTTCGGATCCAACCACATTGATATATAGTGGAGGACGTCGTGGATGACACAGTTGCTCTACGGCCCACAGAGGCTCTGATGAACTGAATGATATTGGAATAAATAAATAAATCTATCGAATCTAACTATGAGGAATATAGGCCCTAATATAGGCCTATATCTACGGATACCGAAGTAGTTGCTGCGGAGACCGAATAAAGGGCATCTGCTTATGTAAGCAGGAAACGCGTATAGACGCATATGGAGGACTCTTCCAGAACCATCGTCAGGCTCTACAATTTGACGAGGTGCGTTTTGGCAGAGGATTGATCAATGTGGGCAGAAGACGTCGCTAATTTTGAGCCTTATCTGAAGCCTTTTAAAACGACCAACCGAACAGTCGGCTTCATTTCAGATTGAGCACGACTACCAGATTAAGCGCCACTAATTATCTACTAATTGACGCCGGTGAAAGCACGGATCAACGTCAAATTGAGAGGCTCCAGACTGCAACCGAACACGCCCTTCATCTACGAATTCTGCGTCCAACATACTATGGCCAATTGATGCTAATTTATTCCTTCCTATTGTGCATTAAAAGGAGCCGTTGTCATGCTAATACGGCATATTGCCCTTGATTATGGTCCTGACCGCATTCACTGCAACGCCCTTTGCCCAGGCTGTAAGTTAAACGGTCGTTTGTCCCACTGGTATTTCTAGGAACCATCCCGTTGTCCGCAATTCTGATGACTTCTACTCTTCATCCTTCCCTGACGGAGCTCGCGCAGCCCTTAAGACGGCCATGACGCAAAATCTTCAAAGCGACCCAGCAGCACTGCGAACCATCAACGCTGCGCATCCATTTGGTAGAATAGGTGAGCCTGAGGACGTCGCTAGGGTGGCTGTGTTTTTCGCAGGCGATGATGCACGGGTCACTGGCGGGTTTCTATGCCAGTAAAGAATAAACTTTTAGATCTTTCTTCGTTAGACATTTTCGCCAACAATTTGAATGGACTGCAATGTCATCACCCCAAAATGCTATTTCATAATTCAAACAATGTGCTACCTCTTCCGATAATGTATTCCAAATTAGCCTCTAAATAATAACTTCCCGTGCTAAATCTCATCCTGTGTTTTTCACTGCTTGTGTTGCTAACACTGCATTCCACATACAAAAACCGCCTTTCCATTACATACCAAATATCCCTAGATAGTTATAACTGCCTACACTCCGACCCCCTCTTCTCATTCGCCCATCAAAGTATCATACCGGTTGATTCGAAACAGTTTAAGCTGGCGACTAGGGTATCTTCACACAGAATTCACAAAAGAAATCACCGTTACGGCCCCCCAAAGCGCTAATCTTGAACTAGTACACCCCCGCCTCAGCCCTTCATACCTTCCCAAATAAATATCTCCTAGCCATAAAATTCTCTTGCCGGGCCAGTCAACAGCTTCTCCAGGAGCTCAGGATGAAAGTCCGAGCTGCCTCGGATCGTCAACGTTTCTAAGCACGGCGGCAAGCTCTCAGATACATGACAAAGTGGAGGATCAGCCAGGTTCTCTTCCTGTTCTTCTTCCTCGCTATCGTCTGTTCCTTCTCATTCGTTGTCTCTGTCTCGTCCTAGCTTGAAATGGTACCTTCCCGTGAAAGCATTTCTGCTCGACATCAACGACCTTCAGCTTCGAAAACTCGTGTGGCGGACCTAGCGAGACATCTCCTTCTCCAAAATCCTCGTCTAGTCCAATATTTTTGCCTAGCCGGTCCCACATGCCTGCTCCAAGGTACATGGTGAGGCTTTCGAGCGTATCTTTATGCAGAGTGAGCCAGAGGTATACGAGATTCGGAAAGATATAGGATTTCGGGCTCTGGCACTGGACGTAGCGGAAGTGTTTCGGCGTCGCGCACAAGCCAATTGGAGTTGTAATTACGCCGGTGCTGAAGCAGCAGTCCGTGAGATCCAGTGTCGTGATGGTAGAGGCACGAAGCGGACAGGTCCATTCGAACAGTCGGCTCGCGTTCTCCATCCGTCCCTCGTGGCAATATCTTATTTTGCAAATGCGTAGGGACGGCAGATGGAAGAAATTCGAAACGTGCTGAAATATTTCCCAGATCTATATCTTCGTACGCGGAGTTTTGTATAACGTATTCTAATCGGATTCCGCGAAGCCCCCAGAGTGACCCGTAGGCCACGCTGAAGGCTGCTCTCCCATTCGCTTAACGAAGTTCCAGGTCGCTTTGTTTTTGTCGACCTGAATCAGGTTGTCTTGTCACCCTGACTCAGTTACCTACAGGCTTGTTACTCAATCAATTCAATTCAATTGAGGCCTTGAATTGATTGAATTGAAAGCTTTGTAAGCAGAAGGTTCGGTTGATTGAATTGATTGATTCAATATTGAAACGATTGCAATTAATTGCAACTACGTAGTAGTTAGTAATTATCACGAGTCTCGGCATAGTGTTGATGCAGGGGGGCCTACCTGGCGGCGCCCGAATCGCTTTCTACCGTCGTTTCCGTCGCTCCTGCCGTTAATATAGGTCTATCGCGAGTCTTGGCATAGTGTTGAGTTACTATCCTGTTGTGTACCCCCTGTTCATAGTGGTAATAGAATTGATATTGTTGGTGGGCAAATCTAGTTATAAAACTTTTCTTACCTGCCAAGATCCCGGCGATAATGTGATAGTGTAAACAACGAGTAATGCTCGGGTAACCCTTTTTTGGTAAGGGGGTCTAAGAACAATAAGGTTTAAAGCATTATTATGTTATGTTCAGCATATTTCTATATAATATTAAAAGATTCAATATTTATCAATCAATTCAATTCAACTAGAACCTCTATATTGATTGAGTTGCTAAGCTAGCGAGCTCTCAGTTGATTGAATTGATTGAGTCTTGGCATTCAATTCAATTCAATATTGAAACTTGGGTGATTGAATAACAAGCCTGGTTACCTACCCCTTTGACTCAATCACCTACCCTCTTGACTCGCTCACCTACCCCCTGTTTCTGTTACCACCCCCCTCCCCCCTTTCCCTTCCTATTGCCTACACCTTCCTCATGTATATACAGGCCCGAGAGCCGCATTCAATAGACAGGGTCATCATTCTTGATCTTCCGATTGACAGTTTTCGACCTGGTCGAGTATCATGTCGAGCTGTTTGAGCCCGGGGAGGTTAGCGAGAAGGAGATATACCGTGGCGTCTGCTCTACTATTGGCGATAGCTTGTTTCCAGCGAAGTCTAAACGGGATATCCTGATCATCGTCGTCGAACTCCAATGCTTTTCCGGCTCGAAGAAACAGCAGAATATCTCCAGGTGACAACTTCTCAGCTAATCTATCCTGACGTCATCCCAAGCGAACGTTCTTGACGAGACACCGAGGGTTCGGCTTCTTGAGGATGGTCCTGGCGAATCGTTGCAGGTTTTGGTGGTCCACTAGACCACTGGGGCCTTCCTTTGCTGGATTTGTATACGAATTGTATAACGGCCTGAAACTGAGGCTGTGAAACCACCTGCAAATAGAAGAAATGCTCAATAGAGCCTGGAGATCATCAATTTCCCACAAAATGAGCTCAGCTACTTCATTCGGGAGCGTGGATATGGTTGCCATTAGGGATGAGGTGTATCGTTTCCTTGAGGATGATATTGAAAAGGTTATAGCAGGCAGCTCTTGGTGCGTAGGATTACTATGTGATGATCTCGATGGGAACCGCAATATCTAGATTTTAAACCCCGGTGAAGTGAATTAGGATTTGAGAACTTAGCATCACAGCTTCAATAAGCATATTTTAAAGTCTTCGGAGGCATATGTGAAGTGAGTTTTATCTGGGGACTACCTAGTAAGCTGATCTTCAAGCTCTTCTCCTCTAGAGCAAACCTGGCGCATATACTCAGAACGGGACATGCAAGTAGTATCCCTTAACCCGTCGAAATTGGTCCTCATGTTATCGATAAGAGCCCACCAATCGGATTAGCTGAATTTAATGCCCGGTGTTCGCGCACAGACCACTTCCTCTGAGAAACAGGTTAAGGGATAGCGTATTATACATTTTAGCCCAATTCAAGTACAAAAGAGCAGTCAGCCTCAATTTTACGGTCACTAGCGTTGTACACAAAGTTCCGATTATTAAAAGGAGCTGAGACGATTACTTTTGTTGGAAATTGTCATTTTATATTATCTTCATTCGAAACTGAGGATGCTTGGCGCGATACTTATCCCTTAGCACGGCAATTCGCGTCCAACGGTTATCGATAAGAACTGGCCAATAGAATCAATAGGATCAAGGCTCCGTGACCATACGCGAACTTTTAATTCTGGTGTTCGCGCACAGACCACCTACTCGTTGGACGCTGCCGTGCTAAGGGATACATCTTGGCTCGCGTGCCTGAGCACTACTGACTTTTTTTTGGATCCACGCAAAATGTCGAAAGCAGACGTTTTCATGAGCATCAAGCCTGAACATATGGAAAACATTGTCCTAGGTACCAAAAACCACGAATACCGCAAATACCTGCTTCCCGCTTCCGTTGAACGCATCTGGTTCTACACCTCCTCGCCAGCACAAGAGCTTCGCTACATTGCCGCTGTGAGCAACGGGAAGGTACCCGGCAAGGTACCCGAAGACGGGGGGTTAGGGAACAAAGAGTTTAACGAAGGCAAGGAGAGATCTACGTATGGCTATGAGATTTTACAGCTGTGGGAACTGGAGGAGCAGATGTCGTTGGAGGTGCTGAAAAGGGATGGGTATCTGAGGGGCCCTCCGCAAAAGTACAATTGGGTTTCTCAGGAACTGTTAAACGACGTCAAATTGGACGAGCAAAAGCTTGTCTTTACGAAGAAGTCTGTGTAAGCTATCGAGGCCTTGGTAGAGGATGCTTGGGCCATCCGGCTTTCGAGATGGACAAGCCTGCCGCAACGGCTCGGCCAACTCAAACCAATCATCTTTCTCGGTGTGGTGCTTTGTGCGGTTCCTGGAAGCTGCCAAGGGACTGAAATATTTTAGGTGGATGCTGAGAGTGAATAGTCCCTGGGGCTGTGCAATATTTGCCATTTACCGTTCGGGTGATCAAACCTACCCCGCAGTGTCGTCATGCACTCATTTCATACATATAGACAGATCCTCGTGTTAGCCAACTTCATAGATATTTTTGGGTAATTCTGCCTTGTGTCCGCCCCACCGTATCTCGCGTTCAAATGCGACCCGAAGGATGATAACCCGACAAAAGAGGTCAAGTCCCTTCACCTCGCTCAATCACTTCCCCTTTCCACAGGTATATCAATAACATTCTACTTCACTGGAAAGTGACTGACTCAGGCTCAACCAATTCTCCTGAATTTTATAAATATCATTTACTAGTCTTACTAGCAACCTTACTTCGTTCTACTGCATAGTGAACTCGCAAACCTTTGTACTTCACCCTTTCAAATTTATGTCGTCGTTCAACTACAACAAGATACTTGTCATAGGCGCCACATCAGGCATTGGCCAAGCATATGCGGAGAAATTCATACAGGATGGTAAGAAGGTCGTCGTTGTTGGCCGTAGAAAGGAAAATCTGGATGCCTTCGTGCAGAAGCATGGGAAAGATAAAGCTGATGCAGTTGAATTCGACATCACTTTTCTAAATCAAATCCCTAAGTTTGCCCTCGATATTACTACAGCACACCCGGACCTTGACTGCGTGCTCTTGAACTCCGGCATCCAACGTGCGTTCGACTTCTCCAAGCCAGAGACAATCGATCTGTCCGTTATCAACACCGAATTGTTGACGAATTACACTTCATTCATCCACCTAACCGCCGCCTTCCTTCCACACCTCCAAAAACAGCAGAGCGAAACTAGCCTTATCTATACCTCTTCCGGCCTCGCCTTAGTCCCAGTTGCACGAGTTCTAAATTACTGCGCTTCTAAAGCAGCTCTCCATTCTTTTGTCTTGTGCCTTCGGGAGCAACTGAAGGATGGAGCAGGCAATGTCAAAGTCATCGAGATCTTCCCTCCAGCGGTTCAAACGGAACTCCATGATGAGAAACATCAGCCCGATATCAAAGATGGTGGAAAAATAGGCATGCCGTTGGACGATTTCATCGAACAATCTTGGGCTGGGTTGGTGAACGGCGATGACCAGATAGCCGTTGGAATGGCAGAGACGGCTTTCAATGGATTTGAAAATTTGAGGCAGGGCATCTTTCATAAGATAAATAATATGATCAAAGGCGTGGCGAAGCGCGATTAGATGCTGTGCTTCGAGTAAATAGGCATCAGTGGCGGCGCCAGAGGATTCGCTGCCACCGTAACCCCCTTTCTAGACGAAGAGTTGGATTCAGCGAGAGTTTTCAGGTTTTCGAAAACAATAATAACTATTCTAGTTCTTTGTGCACGTAGTCTAACAAAAACAGTTCATCTTATTCTAGCTAGATCTGCAGTGATTTAAGATTACCATGTGACGCAGAATGCGGGAGATCGTTTGCACAGCCTCGAAAGAAGGCGAATACCTCCACCAGGGATACATCTCATCGGCTCACCACCCACACCCGGTTTCCCCTGAGATACTCCACTGTCTACCCTATAAATCCCGAGTCCTCATCCTTTCGTTTTATTATCCTTGTATTAAAAGACCGATTTTCCTGTGCGAGTTGACAAACCTAAGCAACTCCAAGCCTCAACATTACCAATATAATGGAAGCGTTCAGCACGGCAATGGCCAACCGGTCTTTGCGCGCAATTCGGACCGTAAGGACTCTTGAGTTTTCAATCGTATTCGATCGTCAATGGTACTGATGCGCTACTCCACAGGAGCTTGAATTTCTCCTAGACGCCGATATAATAAGCAGCCAACAGTTCAATACGATTCTCGGCCAGCTTCCCCAGCAAAACTCTCTGCAAACCCCTCCTCCCTCTACGCAAGAAGCTCCCGTATCTTCTATGGCGAGCATGCAAATCAAAGAAACAGAGCCCGAGAAGAAAGTCGGATACTACGCCGAAGCTACAAACCCACCGCCACCAGCCTACCCTTCCGTGCCAGCCGCCCCCCCTGCTCTTGCACAAGCGTCCGCCCTATACCAATACAATGCTCAAGACGCCGGAGACCTTTCTCTGATGCCGGGCGACCGCGTCGCAATAACGGAATACATGAACGCTGAGTGGTGGAAGGGCCGCAACGAGCGAACAGGACAAGAAGGCATCTTCCCGCGTAGCTACGTAAAGGTCTCCGAGGAGAAAGGTCCTACGGTTCCAGCGGCTGCGGATCAACCTCAACCAAGTAACTACGGCAACATGCCGCTGGATGTGGCTAACGGCGTTGGAAGCGGTCCGGGCAAGGAGCCTGGTAAGGGCCAGGATATGGGCAAGAAGTTTGGCAAGAAGTTGGGTAATGCCGCCATCTTTGGCGCTGGCGCGACGATTGGTGGCAATATCGTAAATAGCATCTTCTGATTGGTCTTTTTGGGACGAACGGTATGAGCACTCGGGTTGGATTTTGATGCATCGGGAACGGATGGATGGCGTTGGAGAGTTCTCTGTTTCTTTTTTTCAAGTTCCAAATGGGTCATTCTTTCTACTTTCATTGAAATTTTCAAGAGTCTACGTGCATTCATCTCTCGTCTGTGGTTTTCGAATTTATCTAATTTCGTGGCTGTCACGCACTGGAATAAAAGGACCATTTCTTAGTTTCCACGGAAACGGATGTCCTCAAACCTAAGTTACATATCGTGCAAGCAATTCACTGGTTAAGAATTGATTATAGTTCGTCGTCAAGAAAGCGAACAGAAATGCATTGCAGCGGCAAGGAGCATGTTGCAAGTGATCCTGAGCGATTGCTAACATTGGCCTCTATCAAGCACAACTAATTGAATGGTTTTTATAAGGTAGCTTGGTGTCTATTGATTAAACTTGGAGAATGTTGCATATCTCCAGATCTGCCGAAATATACAAGGGTCGACGCAAGCCGTGGTGTGAAAGGTGAGGTCCACGGAATTATATTGTGGCTTCTACTTTGTGAGTACTTGAATCAAAACCTCGCTTTTTTAATGCTTGAAGACATGAGCTAACCATTTTCCTGCCGCATAGATGGCCGTCTATGCTGTTGATGCCCTTGGCCCTTATCCCGAAACCGCGACAAACCTCCTCTTGGTCATGCTCTTCTCCAACCTCGCAGGTCGCTTTATATTTGACTGTATCTCCGAAAGCATTGGGCCCGTGAGCACGATGATTCCTTGCGCCCTTTTTGTGGGGGTAATTCTCTTCATCTAGATATCGGCTGCGACCCTCAGTGTACTCTACACCGTTGCCTGCATTTACGACCTCTTCGCGTCAGGACCCCAGATTTTGTTTGCTCCAATAACTCATAGCTTATATGGAACCGGAGGGTCGTGCATGGGCGTCCGTATGGGACTGGTATTGACTTTTATTGGAGCTGCGATGTTAATTGGGTCACCAATCCAAGGCTGGCTTATGTCTATTGGGGGTAATTTGACTGTCCACAATCCAACGCCATTTTACTGGGCGCAAGTGTTCGCGGGATCCGCAGTGATGTCAGGATCTGCCTGTTTCGTGTTGGGAAGACTTATGCTGGTGGATTTCAGAGGAGTGTGGATTTGAGTATTGGATTTGCAGATTTGTGCTAGCTTTGCTAGTGACAACAAGATGCTCTAAGCCCGTCTACGGAGGAGAGTATGTCAAATTGTCGCGTAGTTATTTTTGGGTTTTGCTACTTGAAAACTCGCTGCGCGGTATGATATGCTGCTGTGGAATCGAGAACTGGTTTTATACTGTTTTACGGTGTTATGGTTTATTCAATCACATAGTGATCAATCCAGAAGAAGTGGACTAGGAAAGCTCTAACGTATGTGGTAGCGTTATGAAGGTAACCTTGGGTATCGTAGGTCCGGGTTAGGCTTGGCATAACTTCGTGTTACGCACGAACCCCCAAGGTCCGCGACATATCGTCCACATATCACCCCCTTAGGTAGTGGCCCCTACTTTTTGGAAGCGTTTTTAAGGCCTAGGTTAGTACTGGTTAGTATAGAGGGCCTTAGCGCGCCTTCGACCTCACTATCGCCTTAATAATCTATTTTCCAACCCTCTTCTATTCTTATGCCCGCGCTAGCTGTTACGGACCTTATATTGGCAGTAGTCGCACTACTAAGAAGAGACATAAACGGGTTAGTTGTTACCTTAGAAGCTTAGACTAAGAAATCAATTGTGCGGATATAGGAATATCCGCACTGTCCGCTAAGCTGATTTAGGACGGCAATCGTTTTCTTGGTCTAAGAGACTTTGGCGAGATTTATAGGAAAACCTAATGTAGTCGGTAAGCCTGTAGGCCTTGTCTCGTTCCCAGACCTTCTTGCCAAGGCTTACCTTACTAAGCCGCTAGCCGCTTTTAGCAAGACCTTCGTTAGAAGGTCTAGTACACGGTTTAGATTTTTATTAGTCCCGCGCGGGGTATTTAGGCCTATATATACCTACTTTAAGCCAAATTATCTTAACTTTTATAGCTCCCTAAGCTATTCCTAATGGCTAAAATTACTAAATTAAACCTGGTAAAGAAGACTACGTTGCCCGATTTGCCCGATTCCAATTCGTTATCTCGTTGTTACGCCCGATGCGCCCGAGTCGTAGCAGCCGCACCTTTCCTACGACCACCACCGCCCTCTTCCTACCGCAGCCAAAGTACCCAAACTAACGAGCTAGCTTTAAATAATAACTAAGGACTACTAGTAGGTATAGATTTGCTTTATAGAAGGGGGTAAGCTTTAGGTAGAGCCTCGCGTAGAGCTTTAATAAAGCCTTATGTAGAGCTTTAGTAGAGGCTTATGTAGAGCCCTACGCAGAGCTCCGCGTAGAGCTTTGTATAGAGCTTTTGCAGAGCTTTATATAGAGCTTCGTGTAGAGCTTTGTACAGAGCTTTGTGTAAAGCTTTATGTAGAGCTTTATACAGAGCCTCTATACGCAAAGCTTCGTGTAGAGCTTTATGTAGAGCTTCGTGTAGAGCTTTATATAGAGCCTTATGCAGAGCCTCTGCAGAGATTCCTACAGAGCTTTAAGTAGAACTTCGAGTAGAGCTTTGTGTAGAGCCCCGTGTAGAGCTTTATATAGAGCCTCGTATAGAGCTTCGTGTAGAGCCTTATGTAGAGCTTTAAGCAGAGCCTTGTGTAAAGCTTTAAGGAGCTTTAAGTAGAGCTTTAAGTAGAGCTTCGAGTAGAGCTTTAAGTAGAGCTTCGAGCGGAGCTTTATATAGAGCTTTGTATAAAGCTTTATATAGAGCCTTATATATAACTTTATATAAAGCTATATATAGAGCTTTATATAGAGCTTTATATAAATATATAGGTGTATAGATATATATTTTTATACTAGTAATTAATTATAGATATTTATTTATTTATTTATAGTAAGGCTAATAATACTATACGGCTCCTAGATCTAGGGCCTAGGACTAGGTAATAAGGTATTAATAAAAAGCTCCTTAGCGCTATTAGCTAAGCTATAAAACTAGTGCCTATATAGAACTATAGGGGCCTATAAAAGAATACTACATGCTATATTAAAACGCGAAGTAGTAGTTCTACTACTAGACTTATATAGTAACTTAACTATTATATAGAGAGTAGTTATAGTATAAGGCTACCTAGTAAAAGAAAATATACGCTAAATACTAAAACGTATATAAGGATTAAGGGCCCCTTAAAGAGGTAATACGCCTAAGTATACTAACTAGGAAGCCCTCTACCTATAAATANTAAAGAAAGAAAAGAAAATATAGGAATTATTAGCTTACTAGGNGGAGACCTAGCGCTATACTAGTAGAGTACTACTATAGTAATAGAGGATAAGAGGCTATTAGTATAAATAGAGATCTACTATACTTATTATAAAATAGGTAGACCTTAAATAGAAGTAATAATAGAAGGAGGTAGTAAAAATATAAGACGTAGCTATATAGAATACCCTATAGTTAATACTAATACTCCTCCTATATAAAGGACTAATAAAGGTAAAATCTATAGCCGCCTTCCTACTATAGATAGAGATTTTAAGCCTAAATATATATGCTAATGTTTATATTCTAAATACTATACCTTAATATACTTATAGATAGCCTATTTAGTTAGTATACTATATACTACTTTTCTATAGCTACTACTTAGTAAGGTACTAGCTATTTACTAATATAGGTATAAATAATATTACTTATACTCTCTATAAGTAGGGGCTTATAAGTAGTATTAATATAGCTTATAGGCTAAGGAGTTTTTTAATAGTTCTAAATAAGTATATAAGATCTAATAGGAGGATACTAAAGGCGTACTCCCTTTTCTAGCCCCTTAAAAGACTAAATATCCCTACCTAGCTGTAGGTAGTATGCTAGTGAATTACTAGATACTCTTACACCCCCCCCTAGACCTTCTAATATACTAAAAAGTATAGATAGTAAGGTAGACCTAAAGATATAAAGATATATTAGTTTAGTAAAGGTAGAATATATAAAACTAACTAAAAGGAAATACTTAGGATTTTCCCTTTATAGGGCCTTTTCCTATAAAGGGAAAACCCTAAGTATTTCTTAGGTAGTTTTATTATATTCTACCTTTACTAATACTAATATATCTTTATTCTTTAGGTCTACCTTAATTTACTTAGTTTTATTATAGAATGTAGGGGGGGTAGTAATGAGTATCTAGTAATTCTTACTAGCATACTTCCTACAGGGGTAGGATATTTAGTCTTTAAGGGGCTAGAAAATGGTAGTTCTGCTTTGTATCCCTCTATTGATCTAATTATTTAAACATAAAAAACTTCAGTCTTATAAGCTACTATTATCTATACCTACTTATAGAAGTATTTAGGTAATATTGTTTATGGCCATACTAGTAATAGCTATCTTATTAAGCGGTACTGTAGAATAGTAATATATAGTCGTTCTAACAAATAGACCACCGATATAATTAAGGTAAAGTATTTTAAATATAGATGCTTACTAGCTATATATTAGCCTAAAACCTTCTATTTATAGTAGGAAAGGCACTATAGTTTACCTTATATTAACTATAGGGTGTTCTTATAGCTGCTGTCTTATTATTTTCGTTTATCCTCTCTTCTATTTAAGATCTACCTATTTATATAATTAGTTGTAGGATCTCTATCTAATATTAGTAACCTTTTATCCTCTATTACAATATAGCGCTCTACTAGTTATAGCGTTAGGTCTCCGCCTAGATAAGCTAATAGTTTCTTATTTCCTTTTCTCTCTTTACTACTTATAGGTAGTAGGCTTTCTAGCTAGTATATTTAGGCGTATTACCTCTTTAAGGGGCTATTACTTCTTATATATATATCTTATTCCTTATATATATTTTAGTATTTAGTATATATTTTCTTCTACTAGGTAGCCCTATATTATAACTACTCTCTATATAATAGTTAAGTTACTATATAAGTCTAGTAGTAGAACTACTACTTCGCGTTTTAATATAGCGTGTAGTATTCTTNTATAGGCCCCTATAGTTCTATATAGGCACTAGTTTTATAGCTTAGCTAGTAATGCTAGTAAGCTTTTTACTAGTACCTTACCGCCTAGTCCTAAGCCCTAGATTTAGGAGCCGTATAGCATTATTAGCCTTACTACTACTATATATAGTAGGCGTATATATTTAAAAGAGGGTCCTTATATTAAGGTAGTTATTTATAATACTGCTAAAAGTACTACTCCTTCCTTATAAGTAGTCTATATAATATACTTATTCTAGTTTAACTTAAAGTTTACCTAAACCCCTAGGACCTTAAGGGTAGCTTCTAGTTTTACTTTATAGCCTTAGATATATACTATTAAGGCTAGGTTACTACTTACCCTTCTTTTCCTTATAAAGTAGATAAGCTAGTAACTATCTTAGACTATATACCTGTACAGATAACGCTTAATATTGCTATACTAGCGTAATAAACCTGCTAAAGATACGTTACTAAGAAATTTAACCTAAAAAAGTACACCTAGGAAGTTACTAATAGGCTAGTAGCTATACCTTAGGTATTACTAGAGAATATCTAAAGGATTATAAGTAACTACTTAAAAGAATACTACCTAAAGGCCTAGCTAGAAAATACGCCTACTGTAAATAGTTACTAAAAACGGCCTAACTACTTATAGGCGTAAAAAGGGCAAGGTAATAATATAGCGTAATAAATAAAGCCTACTACTAATAGAGCNATAAGGCCCTAAAGAATAGGCCTAAGAAGATAATATAAAAGGAGGGTAGAAATAGCTAGCGCTAATTTCTAAAAGAAATTACTTTAAACCCTACTAAACTATATAATAAGGGACTCTAGTATATATTAAAGTAAAATAGGCGAGCTGCTAAAGAGACGCTAGGGGACTTTTACCTATTTATACTTTACTAAATAGAATAGAACTAGTATATAAATAATAATAAGGAAAATATTAAAATATTAGTAAAGGATTTTTTTAGGCGCGGGCTAAACAGACCTATAGAATATTAGTAGCTAATTCTACCCCTTACCTATTAATATAAGTTATATAATATTAGTAAAAGAAATAAAGGACGCTATATAAAAGCTCCTTACTAGTAAAGCGTTAAGGCTAAATAAGGTAAATAAAGCTATAGTAAAAGCGGTAGTAATAACGTTGTAACTACCTACCTTTAGAGAGGCAAACTACCTAAATACTTTAAAGTAATAACTATAGTCGTCTTATAAAAGGTATAAAAAAAGACTACTCTATTTTAGAAAGCTACTAACCCTAAAAAGGCTTTTAAAAAAGATAGTTATAAAACGTATATAAGAAGCGGTAGAAGTATAAAAGCTACTACTATAGATATAAATAGGCTTAAGAAAAAAAAGATTAACCCTTTTAGCCCTTTTTCTAATTACCTCTAGTATCTAAGCGGTATAGTAAGCTTACCTAGGATATATTATATTTATACTAAGCCTAGACCTAAGCGGAATATATAATAATATATTATATAAGAGACTTCTATAAATCCTAAGAAATAAAGGCCTATTAAATTAGATAATTAAGTTTATCTAAGCCTTTCTAATAGGGTGTATTATAAAAATTATAATTAAGGGCTATAAAAGCGAATTAATACTAATACCTATAGGTATTATATAGGGATTACCCCTATTTCTAATTCTAATTCTTTTCTTTATATCTAAACTACTAGAGATATATAATAATAGCTAGAATAATAGCTATATAGAATTATAGGGGCCTATAAAAGGACACTATATACCGTAATAAAACGTAAAGTAGTAGTACTGCTACTAGACGTATATATAGAAGTAACTGCTATATAGAGGGCATCTATAGTATAAGGCCACCTAGTAGAGAAGGAGGTATTAGAGGTTGGGGTTAGGCTTAGTATAACCTCGGGTTATATATAACCCCCTAAGGTCCGCGATATATTGTCTAAATATTACCCCCCCCTTTTAGTGGTGGCCCCTACTTTTTAGACGCGTTTTTGAGGCCTAGGTTAGTACTAGGTTAGTATAGAGGTCTTTAGCGCGCGCCCTTAACCTTATTATTGCCTCGATAATTTTATTTTCTAACCCTCTCCTATTTTTATGCCTGTGTTAGCTTTTAGCTCGCGCGGGGCTTCTAATTTTATATAGAAAGGCCTATTATAATTATAATTCTATAATATAGAGCCCTCTTCTCCCTTCTCCTTTAATATTTATGCGTTTAGTAGCTCTATTTACCTATACCGCGCTTATACGTTTTCCCCCTTACCTTTTGCGGATATAGAGTCTTTTAAGAATCTTCTTACCCTATAGTCCACTTTACGGTTAAAGGAAGCCCCCCTAGCCTTCCCCCCCTATAGCCTCTAGAGCGAATTTAAGGCCTAAACGGCGCGGCTATAGGATATTTATAAGGCCTAGCGCTTAAAGAATACTATAAGGGCGTACGAGCCGAAGTAGAAAGAGTGGGAAGACTAGTACGCGAAACTAGAAGGTAATATAGACGGCGCCTAAGTAACGGAAGATAAGCTTTGCCTATTTTTAGAGTAGTAAGTTATTAACTAAGAATTATAGGCCGCTGGCTATTAAAAACGGAAGTTAAAACAGAAAGAGATGTAAAAAAATGGTAAGCGAGTGAAGAAGAGGTAGAAGACAGTGGGAGGGTAGCTAGGGGGGAAGGTAGCCGTAGGGGCAGCTGTAGCCGCGGAGGAAGCTATAAAGGATAAGGAAGAGATATAGGACGAGGAGGCCCTAGACGCCCTATTTAATAAGATAGTCTAATACTTAGTTATAAATAGCTATATCTCCGCTATTACTAGGCTTTATATATAGTAATTAGAAGGTAAGGCCTTATAGCCGCTATAGGGGGCGAAGCTTTTAGCGATACTAGATAGTGTCTACCGCGATAAGGACCGGATTTAATACGTTAACTTTATTAACTGAGGCCTATTTATAATTACTAGCGGCTATAACGTTAAAGGGCTTAAAAGGGTAATTACTTAGTGCTAGAAGATGGGCTCTAAGATACTAGGTTTAGTTAAGTCTTACCTTTAAACTACGGCTAAGCATTTATTAGGTTTATATATTGCTACTACTATATACCCTATTTAGTTTATACGGCTGCTGTTTTCTAACCTATTCCTTAGGCCATACTACCGTTACCTAGGGCGAGAGTAGATAGGACGTTTAGCTTACTAACTTTATCCTTATTAAACTAGAGAATAAAGGGCCTAAGCTAGACGAGCTAGTGCTATATATAATTATATTAATAATATAGGGGAAGTAGAACTAGTATAGTAAGGTTAAGTATATGGGCTATATATAGAATGCTAACCCTATCCTCTACCCTCTCTCTATAATAGCCTTTTACTTCTTTAACTGCTAGGGTAAGGACGGTGCTAAGAGCTTTCTATCCTTTTGGCAGCTAGAGGACTATTATAACCTATATATCTTCCCTAGTAGTGTTAAAGTACCGCAACGGCCATTAAGCTATTATACGAAGTTTAAATAGAATAAGAAGATGTTTTAGGGAGTAGGGATTTACTTAAAAGAGAAGACCTATAGCGCCCGTAAGTAAAGCGTCCGGTATACTAAGTTTAGCGGCGTTAAGGAGACCTAAATTAGATGGGCTGGATGCTAGAATATAGACGTAATAACGGGAGCCTACCTTAGCTACCTACCCTATGCGTTTATACGGTCGATTGCTAGCTTCCTAAAGGAAGGAAAGGGCTACTTTCTTCCCCGCGCGCGGGAGGTGCCAAAGGAGGCCCTTTATTTAAAGATATGGCCTAAGACTAATATTTAGCTAAAATATATAGAGACCTACTACCTAGATAGGGCCAATAATAAGGTTATATAGCTTGACCTTATAGGCTTAGGATTTTTACGCCTCCTTCGTGTGCTTAGGGTAATCCTATTATAGGACTTAGTAATCCTATATAAGTAGTTCCCGCTCTACCCCCTATAGAAGGACTCCCTTTTTAGCTGCGAGGAGTACTAGAGGTTTGCCGCGTGGGTAGAAAGCTCGCTAGCTAACGTAGTTACGCTAAATAAGCTAATAATGCGGAAATACTGGCCCGCCTATAAGGCCGTAGCTAAGCTAAGATATAAGGCCGCAATCTTAGAGATTAAAGGTATTTAATTACACGTGTATACGATCTTAGAACGCCTTAATAAAATAAAAAGGTTATCGGTATTATTTATACCTACACCTATATAGATCTAGTAAGGAAAGACAGGCATCTAAATAGGGCCTATAGAGTCCGTATATCCACCTTTAGGCGGGCCTATACCGTTTACTATAATATCTACTATATCCGCGCCACCCGCTTAGCTATTTACGATATCCACACCGCCTACTTAGCTATCTACTATATCCATACCGCCTACTTAGCCAATACCCGCACCCCTTACTTAGCTATCTACTATATCCGCACCGCCCGCTTAGCCAATATCCGCACCCCCTGCTTAGCCATCTACTATATCCACACTGCCCCTACTAGCGTAGGCGCAAGCAGATACTTAACTACCTCTCCTATTTATTCTTAACCTATAAGCGCCGCTAAGGAAATATAAGATGCTTTAGGGCGGTAATTTAGTATTCTAGCTCTGGGCTAAGTGGACTTTAGGGCTAGCAGGTAGGCCGTTAATTGAAGCTCTTAATTGCTGCTAGGGGGCGCGCTAGCGGGTTAACGGCGAGGCTATGTTCTATAGCCGTCGCCGTAGGATAATTAAGGATATAAGATAGCGCGTAGAAGACGGTATGGTAAGAGATAAGAGATAGGCTATTGACCAGCTAGAGCAGCTGCGAGGCCGGCGTTTTTTAGATTGGCTTTATAAGAATATTTAACTACTAGCCCTTAGGGCGGGGGGGAGGGAAAGGAAGGGAAAGGCTCTGTATTAAGCAGTATATATATATATATATATAATACTATCTTACTATAGGACTACTATAGTAACTAAGACGCCTTAATATAGGACTACTATAGTGACCAAGACGCCTTAATGTAAGACTATACTGTAGTAACCAAGACACCTTAATATAGGACTATTGTAGTAACCGAGACGCCTTAATATAAGACTATACTGTAGTGACCGAGACGCCTTAATATAGGACTATACTATAGTATCCGAGACGCCTTAATGTAGGACTATACTTTAGTAACCGAGACGTCTTAATATAGGACTGTATTACAGTAATTAAGACGCCTTAATGTAGGAGTAGAGCGCGTTTAGGTGTTGTAAATTTAGAGTAATATTACGTGACTGTTTAGAAGTACCGATCTAATATATATTATATACCTTTTCGCCTAAAATCGCGTGCGAAGGTACTTGGGGGCGGTTGCTGCGCGACCTCGTGTAGGGTTCGGGCGCGTTATTAGTAGGGGTAGCCCTAACCTCGTATTAACCCGGGTCGTAACCGCGCCAAATCAGCCCCCCCGATATGTAATAGATATACTAAATAGTAGAGCGTATATAAGAAGCAAGGGCCCTATAAAGAGGTATTACGCCTAAGCTTATAAGTTAAAAAGCCCTCTATTTATAAGTGGTAGAGAAAGAATAGGAAATATAAGAGCTACTATACCAGACGACAATAATATAAGATAATTAATCTGTTATATAAGCAGCTTATAATTGGTTAATCGTCTAGGACCAAGATAATGTAGGCTATGTAAGCCTGTGGGCCACCCTATTAAAATCGCGAAAACTGCGACGCATTATATAACTATAACCTTAATGGCCACACTATAATAGTAAAAGGACCCTTTTTAAGAGGGCAGACTTATTCTAGCTCTTAATACTTATAAGAAAGGCCAATTTATAAGTTTCCGCAAGGCCACTAACACGTATAATGTGTCTAGAACTACAGCCCAGCGACGCAATAAAGACATTGCACTAAGACGTGGTTCTATTACGCTAAATCGCCGTCTTATACCAGTACAAGAAGAGAGCCTTAAGCAGTGGATTCTATTAATGGATTAGCGCGGTATGCCACCAAAAATCGCGATCGTGCGGTAGATGGCTAGTATTTTAGCTGCGCATAGCGCTAGATCTGCCACCATTAAACTTATCGGCGAGAAATGGGTATATAATTTCATTAAGCGCTATAACGACCTGTAATCCAAATTTAATCGTAAGTATAACTACTAGTGTGCTTAATATAAGGATCCTACACTTATTTAGGGCTGGTTTAAACATATTTTAGACATAAAGATATAATATAGGATTCTTAATAATAATACCTAGAATTTTAATAAGACCGGCTTTTAGATAGGCGTTATTATAACTATAAGAGTTACTACTAGAACTAATAGGGCTGGCCGGCCTAGAATAATATAGCTAGGTAATTAAGAATGGGTTATAATTATTAAATGCATTAATGCGATGGGGGGTGCAATTCTACTACTAGTTATCTTTAAAGTAGTAATATACTAAGCTGCTTAGTATATAGACAACATTATTCTATATAACTGGTTAATTAGCGTTAGTAAGAATAGCTAAATAATAAATAAGATTAGCTTAACCTAGCTAAATCTATTTTATAAGCATACAAAGGATCGTACCGTTAGCACGTATTAGATGCTTGTGCTAGACGGCTACGGCAGCTATATTAACCCCAAATTTAATTAGTTCTGCCTAGATTATAAGATTATTATTATCTATATGCCGGCGCATTTATTATATCTACTATAGCCTCTAGATATAGGCTATTTCTTAGCACTAAAGTAGGCCTATAGACGTAGTGTTAAATAGCTTATAGGCCGCGGCGTTAACCATATTAATAAACGCGAATTTCTACCACTGTATAGACAGGCTAGGTAAATAGCACTATATTAAAACAATATATAGGCAGGATTTATAGCTACTAGCCTTATTCCATACAGCCCTAATCACGTACTATTGTAGCTGTATGCCGAATTTTAGATACTATTACCCTAATAACGTCCACCGTCGAATATATCTTGGGCAGCTAAAACACCTTATAATATTACCGAGCTATAGATGCAGATAGTCTTACTAAAGCGCTATCTTAGGCGCCGTATATATAGCTTACCAAGTCCAATAGAACAAGCCCTTAGCTAGCTTGTTAAGGGGTGTAAAATAGCAATATTAAGCGCTGTGCTGCTTACAAGCAAAAATGAGAAGCTATATATGGAAAACCAGCGCCAGAAAAAGAAGAGGGCAAAGAAGCGCACGTATATAGCTAGGGGAGGTGTTCTATCAGGAGTAGAAGGGGCCTCTCGAGCACAAGCTGCCCAAGAGGGGGCAGCAGAGGGGGCAGTAGAGGCAGCGGCCGAGCGACCGCAACGAGCACTACGTAAGTGCAGCATATGTAAATCAACAGAACACAATGCACGTACATGCCCTAGACGGCAGGCAACTAGCTAGCAGATAGCTACACTAAATACAATTGTTCGTGGTTGAGTAATTCCTGATTTTGCAATCTCGATTTTGATAGGGTGGCCCATAGGCTTGCATGGCCCACAGGCTTACCAACTACGTTAAACACGGTTTGTATAAGAAGACTTTATTAACTTTAATAAAATTAATCTACCCTTCTAAAATACCTATCGACATAAAAATCATACTAAATTATAGAGAAAAGCCTACTCTATAAGTTATAAGATCTTTAGCTCCTTATATACGCGCGACGTTAAGAGGAGTTCGTTGCCGCAGAGTGTTACGGCGCTGGTGGAAACTGATAGATATTGGTGGATTATGGCGGACAGTCGCAGACAGTCGCAGACAGTTTCACACAGTTTTAGACAATTGCCGTTACGTGACTAGAGGATTGTATATAACATCAAGCGGCGCTACCTTCCGTCTCCTTTCTTTTTTCTAGCTTTAAATCCTTGTCTATAGACTACCAATCGTATAGGCTTACGCGTCCCTCTTGCCGTACTTATACCTTAATTAAATAAGTCGCTAACATTATCTAAAGCTTAACTACCCTTTTTTCCTAAGAAGGAACTTAAATATATCTATAGATTACGAACTAGAATAGAATATAAAATAAAACCTAAAGAATATTACTACAACTTAAAGAATAGAAAAGAATAATAAGACCTATAAAATATGTATAGACTAGAACCCCTATAGAATCCTATTAAAAGTTACCCTAATAACTATACTATTATCCCATGCGCCGTTATAAAAGGTGCTCCTTTTCCTAAGCTAACTAGAGGCTTTAGATTCAATTAAGTCTTGGCAAAATTAAGTTGCAGATTTAATCAATTAATTATAACCCAATATTATAGTAATAAAGCTTAAATTTAATATATGGTGCGACTCCAGGTTAAACAATGTCTGTATTATTGGAAAAACGTTTATAGCCCATTATGGTGGTTTAATCACGATAAGAAGCTATATAGAGACGCGGGTTGATGTTTTGGTGTTCGCGCACGGGCCACAATAAAAGGAGCACCTTGACGGCGTATGGGATACTAAGAAATACAGCGGCCGGCAAAGCAGCCGTAGGACCCTTAAATACCTCCAACGGCGAAACAGCAACTAACTTAAACTCTTAGGTAGAGCTTATAGCAGCTAATACTAAAATTAAGTAACTTTAAGAGCTGCTTAAAGCTAAAGAACCCCCTATACCTAGTAAAGAGTTATTAAATACTTAAAGACTTACTACGGCCCTTAAAGCCCTAGCCTAATATATAGCATTTGTTACGGACGCTTTAAGTACAATATTATAACTACTTAGAGAAGAGACGGAAGAAGCTAGTTGGTTAATACAAGCACGGTCCAGGATGGAGCCAATAGAACTATATGACGAGGAATAGTAACTAAGGTCATATAATATGCTACGTATTAAACGCGAGGAACGAGAGAAACTTACGTACCTTACGTATAAGACGTACATTACGTATAAGAAGGATTTCATAGAAGTACGGTTGTGTATTTAAGGACCCTTAGTTCCTACCTAGATAGTTCCTTCTTTATAGTAATTCTTAGAATATAATTAGAGTTAATCTATTAGGCAACTACTCCACCAGTTATTATTACGTTGTTAACTTTATACTTATATTTCTTATACACCTAGCCCAATAACGAGCCTACCGTAGTTCCTACTACAAGGTTCCGTTACACAATCACTATTTAGTTATAGTATTAATATAAGAAGTCGAACAATATGCCACTAAAAGCAGCCACTATAACGCCATTGACGGCGGCAACTACTTTAAGGTCAGGTAATGACACTAGTATAGTAGACACTAACTCTTAGCAACCTATAACAGTCGGACAGCTATAAGAGATAGTCGACTAGTTAATAGAAAATAATATAATGTTAAAAAATAGGATTAACGGGATAGGCGCAGCAAAGGTTAAGTTACTATTAATTAAAAGGTACTTAGGAGAGAGATTAAAGCTTAAAGGATTCCTTATATAAATACACTTTAAAGTAGCACAGGAAGGAGCAAAGCTGGCAACACCTATAGATCAAATAGCCTATACAGGACTATTCTTAACAGGAAGGGCACTTAAGTAGTTTAAGTCTTACCTTATAGAGATATAAGCGAATAGCATAATAACCACCAACTAAAAGGTACGGTTTATGTTCTTAAGCTAGAATAGATTTATGGAACGACTTACGTAAATATTTAGAGACCCAAAGGCAGTAACTACGGCGGAAAGAAAACTCTAAGACCTTACGCAACAAACCTTAGTAATTAAGTATATAACGTAATTCTAGACGTTAGTAATATAAGTAAAGTGGAATAACAGGGCGCTTATAGCATAGTATAAGTAAGGACTTAAGGCTAAAGTCTAGGATGTAATTATCCTAATAGAAGATGCGGACACCCTAAGGGAACTAATAGATTAGGCGATTAAGATTAATAATCGGATCTACTAAAGGGAACAGACTAAGAGAGGTTAGGATAGAGTTTTATAGTTATATAAGGCGCAGAGTACGTAACAACTAAAGCTAAGTTAGAAATTATGGTATAGCGCAGAGCTAATAGACCTAAGTGGTACTAAAGAAGCCTATAAGAGATGGAGCAAAAAACCGTGGAAACCTAGGGGATAAGAATTAAGCGATTAAAGGTTTAAGGAGCAGAGGCTAAACCAAGAATCTTAGCAGCAGAAGACGTTTAGGCAGACTCTATAGTAAAAGCAATAGTTTAGAAAGGGAGCTTATATAAATTGCGGAAAATAGGGTTACTTTATAAGGGATTATAAAGATAGTTAGAGATACTATATAATAAAGGGAATAAGACCAATAGTAGACGATATATATGTATAAAAGGATAATAATATACTATAGGGAACAAAAGAGTGTTTAATTAAAAGTTTTGCGTTTTATTATAACAACGCATACCAAATTCATAAGGACGCTAAGTATAGCGTAAGCTACTAGCTATAGGAGCTAGCACCTATAGAATATAGAGGAACCAATAAACCAGTTCGCAGATCGGACATTAAGGACGATAAATTTAACGTAGGCGAAATATTTTATAACAATAAGGTAATAAGAGCGGTTTACTAGGAACACGTAGCTATTAGAGATGTTATAATAGAGGTAAAAGATAATTCCACTATAGAATAGGGAACATTAGTAGGGATTAAGACCCTACTAGATATAATATCTATCGCTTTATAAGATATAAAAGAAGTAGGATAGTAAACCACTTCGGTACTTAATAAAGGCAAAAGGCTAAAGGCTTAAGATTCTTATAGCGAGATAAAAGATAACTAAGATTCTTAAGATAAGATAAGGTAAGCTTAAGGACCTACAACGGACGAAAACCGATGGAGTAGAGTAGTAGCTTAATTTAAAGATATACGAATAAGCTCGGGACGGAAGTTCCTATAGGCATAAGATTCTCAAGACGAGATAAGTAAGATTTAAGACTCTTAAGACGAGATAAGAACACTAAGTAAGCCTAGTTAAACTAAGGCTAAAGCTAAGCTTAAGTTAGAAGCAAGCTTAGGATTATTAAATCTAAGGGGTTAAGAATTCGGAGTATAAATTAGGACGCCCATAGGTAAGAGGTAAGGAGCTTCTTTATAGATTAGAGAATTTATAATATAAACAGCAACTAGACTAGGAGATAGATATATAGACCTAGAGAACTTACTAGTAAAATACAGTATTCGGACTAAAGATTAAAGAATTAATACTAAGATTAAGAAGTAAGAGAACTTTAAGGATTAGAGCGTAAGACGCAAACTAAAAAAAACTATAGAAGAGTTTAGGTAAAGAATTATTATATAGTAAGAACAGAAACTAGATAAGAGATCTAGCATATTAGGACGTATAAAGGATAGAGCGCTAGTACGAAGAATTACCAATAGGCTAAAAATAGATATACTAAGAGCTAAGTGGCTTATTAAACTAGAAGACGAGGAGGACCTAGGAGTCCTAACTAGGTTTAAAGAATAACATATAAAGGGCTGTTATAACGCAGTAATAAGAAGATACTTTCTTACGGATAAGCCGTATATACTCTAGCAGCTGTACTAAAAGTGGTATAGGTAAAGGCATAATAATAAGTGGGAAGATTTCTATATGTGGTTGGATAAGAAAGTTATCTAAAACCACCCGATTATAGAAAAGGCCATAAATTATATTAAAGGAGCCTTAATTATAACGTTAAAGGACCTAGAGAAACGATTAGAGGACTAGAGAAATAAGAGACATATCTTAGTACCTATAAACAAAGTCGCCACGTTTAGATTAATACGACAGAGGTTTAAACTTAGGGATAAAGATAAGCTAAGAGTTAACCCAAAGCACCTAGTACACTATACGTTATTATAGATTGCGTGCGTAAACGATATATATAAGATACATAAGAATCCGAAGGAAAAGAATCGGAAATACCCTATAAGGATATATTGGATAATGGATAAGTAACAGTATAGGAATACTAAATATATACATAGATAGCATCTAGTAGAAGTCTAAGAGGAAGGAAATTTAATACTTTAGCCAGGAAGATATCTTACGAAAGAATACTTAGATAGATAATAGTGGTAGAAATACCTAAAGAACACGTATCTATAGTATATTAAAGACAAAAAGCGAACTAGGCATTAGCTAAAGAGTAAGCCAAGTATATAAGGATTAAGCAGCTAATAGTTAGGAAAAGTAAAGGCCCACGGGACTAGAGGGAACCAGTAGTAGAGCCTTAGACCCTTAAAGGAATTTAAGGATAACACCTATATTTACGAGTTAAATGGCAAAATTAACAGTTTAAGGCATTAATAGATAGTAGAGTAATAAGAAACCATATCTTGCTAGTAGCAGTTAAAAGAATAGGATTATCTTATAGGCAGAAGGAGGAACCTTACCTATTAGTTATAATTTTAGGAGATCTAATAGCCTATAGAGGAGGGATTATTAATCTTAAAACAGGACCTATTTAGTTAACTATTAAAGGGAGACAAATCGAGATATCTTTTAATATCCTACTATTAGGACGGGATAAGGTAGTATTAGAAATGCCTTAGTTATAGAAATACAATTTAAGGATTAATTGGATTATAGGTTAGGTTAATATTAGAGATACTTAACGCCGTAAGTTGCGATAATAAGCTAAGTTAGTATAGTACTAAGTCGGAGCAATATATAAGGAGACTAAGTAAGGCTTAAGTTACGTACTAAAGAGATACTATAAGTACGGCAAGAAACTATGGTTACTAAAAAGTAAAAAGCTATTAAAGTATATAGCATAGGACTATAAGATAGAATTGGAACTAGGAATAAGTCTAAAGTTCTTTCCAATCTACAAGCTTACTAAAGAAGAAGGTAGAGCATTAAAAGAGTTTATCTAGGAAAATCTATGGAAAGGATATATTAGACCATTATAGTTATTAGTAGGTTATCTAGTACTATTTATACTAAAGAAAAATAATAAACTAAGGCTGTATATTAACTATAGGTAGTTAAACAGCATTACTAGAAAGGATAGGTATCCTTTACCCTTAATTAGCGAAATTTAAGACAGGATAGGTAACGCGCAAATCTTTATAAAGATAGATCTGAGATGGGCGTACCATTAGATTAGAATTAAGGAAGGCGATAAATAGAAAGCAGCCTTTAGGTTAAAGGAAGGACTATATAAACTATTAGTTATACAATTCGGGCTTATAAATGCACTAGCAACGTTTTAGAAGCGTATTAACAATATATTAAGAGAATACTTGGATAAATTTGTTATAGTATACCTTAATAATATTATTATCTACTTAATAACTAAGGAAGAATACAGGGAACACGTTAAATAGGTTTTAAAGAGACTATAGGAAGAATAAATGCTAGTAGCAATTAAGAAATACGAGTTCTTTACTAGGAAGACCGATTTTATAGGATTTATTATTAAACTAGGCTAATTTAGTATAGATCTAAAGAAGATCAAGGCTATAGTAAATTGGTAAGAACTAGAGAACGTTACGCAGTTAAGATTATTTTTAGGGGTTTGCAATTACTATAAAAGGGTTATAGCGCAGTGGTTAAAGGATATTAAGCTATTTACGCAACTAATAAAGAAAGAAGAACTATAGGTATAGGGAGAGGAACAAAGGGAACTCTTTAAGAAAGTTAAAGAGTCGTTTACCTAGGAGCCAGTTCTTAAGATAGATATATCGGACTATATACTAGGGGCGTGCTTTATATAAAGATATTAAGATGGATAGCACCTAGTGGCATATTATAGTCGAAAAATGACACTATTAAAGTTAAACTATAACATCTATAACAAAGAGTTATTAGGTATAGTTATAGTATTAAAGAAATAGAGAGCATTCTTATAAGGCATAAAAAAACTATTTATAGTTAAGATGGATTATAAAAACCTAATAGGATTTCTAATAATAAAGGAACTTAACTAAAGACAGGTTAAATGGGCAGAGATGCTTACGGAATACCATTTTAAGATTTAGTATACTAAGGGTATAGACAATACGTAGGCAGACGCTCTAAGCCGTAAAGCTAAATTATAAAGTAATAAAAAGCCATTAGGGGCTCTACTACGAAAGGATATAGACGGATTAATTAGGTATAATTATCTAAAGATTATAGCAACTTAGGAAGAATTAGAGAAAGTCTATAAGATACTAGAAAGCTTTTAGGTATAAAGAATTCTAGAGGCATAGCTAGAAGATCTATAGACGAATATATACGAAAATTAAGAAGCAAAGTATATCCTAAGAAGTATAGCAGAGCAATTCATAGAAGACTTCTATAAGGGATTAACTTAAGGATATAACAGAGCTATAGGCTTAATATTAAGACTTTAAAAGGAGTACATTATTAACGGAATCTAGAGGATAGCTAAAAGGGTTATAAAAGAATATCTAGATTGCTAAAGGAATAAACCAACAAGGCATAAGCTATATAGAGGGCTATAACCTATTAAAATACTAGATAGACTATAAGAGGTTATATTATAGGACTTTATTATAAAGTTGCCAAAGTTAAGAGATCCTATTACTGGATAAGATTATAACGCGATCTTAGTAATAATAGATAAGCTTATAAAGTGGGGATACTTTATAGCATATACAGAAGAAATATTAGTAGAAGATGTCGCTAGAATCTATATTAAGGAAGTATTTATAAAATATAGAGTACTAAGCAAAATTATATTAGATAGAGATCTAAGATTTATAGCAGTATTTTAGGAGGTATTTTTAGCGGAGCAAGGAGTTAAAGTAGTAACTTCTACCGTATATTATTTACAGACAGACGGTTAAACGGAAAGATTAAATTAGACGCTAGAGTAGTATTTAAGGCATTATATTAATTATACATAGAATAATTAGGTATTACTATTACCAGTTATATAGTTTATATACAATACAATACTATAAGAAGGAATAGGCATATTACTATTTAAGGCAAATTACGGATATAAGCTAAGGACATCGTTATTACTATAGCAAGTAAAGAAAACGAGTAGTATAGCTAAAAAAAGAATAAAGATGTTAATAAATCTTTATATAGACCTTATGGAATTAGTAAAGAGAGTATAAAAAAGAATAAAAAGGTACTATAATACTAGGAGATCTAAGGGACTAGATCTTAAGGAGGGAGATAAAGTATGGCTACTATATAAAAATTTCAAGAGTTAACAACTAAGTAAGAAGTTAGACTACGTCAGACTAAGACCTTTTAAAATTACGCAAAAAATTTCACCAGTTATATATAAGTTAAACCTACTAGCCAAAATAAAGATCTACCCTATATAGCACATTATAATGCTAGAGCTAGTATATAGAAATATTAAGCCACTGGTTTATAAAGTAGACACGTATAGAGGATAGGAAGAAGATAAATAGCAAGTTTTAAAGATCGTTAGCTATAAGGACATTAACAATAAAACATAGTATAAGGTAAAGTAGATAGGCTATACTAAGACTACCTAGAAGCTACTAGAGAATTTAAAAAACGCTATAGGAAAGGTATAGAAGTATCGGAAGAAATTAGGTTAGGCAGTATTAATAAAAAAAAATTGTTAAAAAATAAGTCACCTAAGGGGGACCTAAGAAGAGCAGTTACCGAACTACTTAGATCTATTTCCTTCTCTATTAGAGAAGAATCCGTTCTTTTATTACCAAGTTCCTATAAACCTTATTCTATAAGTTTCTACTCCTTAAAATAAACCTTCTTATAAACCTTCTTAAGACAGAGTAAATAAGCAGACGCCGCAATCTAAGCATTTAAAGCCTTCTATTCCGCATTATAAAAACGTTCTAACTTAATAAGGGCTTAAAACAGTTCACTATCTAGCTGCGCAGCAGTAGATTAAATATAAGACCCTAAGATAAATTAATTAGGGAACTAGACAACTATTAAGAGTAATAGGTCGCGTATATTTAGCATTAAAGGTAGAGTGAACGTCATAGGACGAATAAATATTTGCTTTAGTGCACTTTAAGTAAGAAAACGGTTGTTATAAAGATGGGTTCGCTAACGCAACGCAAACTAACCCCTTTTTTAAACAGCGAGAATATGGAGACGGTATAATCTTACTAAAAGATAATATTGCAGTAATAGTACAAGCACGACATTGGGCGTATAAAGAAGAAATTGCTTTAGGTATAATAAGCAATAATATTAACTAAATTAATTAGACGGATATTATACCTTTAATAAATGACTTAGAGATGTTTCGGATCTTCAAAAACAAAGATAAAAAAGAGGGAGATGGTGTTACGGACGCTTTAAGTACGATGTTATAACTACTTAGAGAAGAGATAGAAGAAGCTAGTTAGTTAATATAAGCACGGTTTAAGATAGAGCCGATAGAACTATATAACAAGGAATAGTAACTAAGGTTATATAATATGCTATATATTAAACGCGAGGAATAAAAGGAACTTACGTACCTTATATATAAGACGTATATTATATATAAGAAGGATTTTATAGAAGTACGGTTATGTATTTAAGAACCCTTAATCCCTACCTAGATAGTTCCTTCTTTATAGTAATTCTTAGAATACAATTAGAGTTAATCTATTAGGCAACCACTCCACCAGTTATTATTACGTTGTTAACTTTGTACTTGCATTTCTTACACACCTAGCCTAATAACGAGCCCACCGTAGTTCCTACTATAAGGTTCCATTACAGCATTAGCATTATTGCGGTCCGTAAAGGTTATAGACCCTTTATTACTTATAGACGGAACTAACCCTATATTTAATAATTAGAAGCTTTAATTATAAAATAAGCTCGAAGTTAATGTAGACTACTTCCCTACTACTTAGGCTAAAATAGCCTACGTCTTAGCCGTACTAGTAGGGATATATAGACGCACCTACGTCCGTAATACGTATAGGACTTAGCAAACCCCTTCCTCTCTAAAGAAGAGATAACTATTTACCTATCTTCTATTTATAAAGACCCCTTTAAAGTATAAAATGCCCGACTTAATTATAAAAGCCTAAATATAAAAACGATAGAGACCTTCTCGGCCTTTTAGACCCGCTTTCTACACCTAGATATCTAGGCTTAAATTCCCTAGAAAGATCTAATACTAGACCTATTTAATAAGCTTACCCTAAACCTACAGCGAGCCGTACTACTAGTTTTTACTACTATATAGATGCTAAAGGAACTTATAGACTAGTGCTTAGCTATTAACTAAGGCCTTTACTAAATTAAAGTACGCGCCAAACGGTATAAAGCCAGAAACCCTTTAAATTAGACTATAAGTAATATAAGACCGGCCTATAATACCCCAGCACAATTAATAACCCCTATTATACTACCTATATAGCCTACCGCTAATTTAGCAGCTAGCTATACGGCTAGTCCTATTATAGGTCTAGCGAATACTTAGCCTATATATAGCAACCCCTATATATAGGCCCTTAGTAATTAAGGAGCTTACTTTTCTTATATAGTAAAATCTCTTTAGTACAATACCGTTTGTTCGGCTGAGCGTATTGTAATACTAATGGTATCGTTATATTAAGAGTTACGTGTTAGGTAAATAAGTAAGAAAAAGAGGAGCTTAATACCTAAAAAGGCTTAGGATATTTACCTCGCGGGCTAAATAGGGCCCTCTCCCATATAAATTCTCTACTGGTTATACCGATATTAGTAGTAAGTGCTTAACGATATTGCTAGAAGTTAGATTATCGTAATATTATACCAAAAAAGGCTTAATTAAGGGGTGTAGATCGTAATGTAGAGGTTATCGTTATATACCCTATATTGTATTAAGGAGATTTTACTATAGTTAGAAAGGCTACTATATAAAGGATTACCTAATAAACGCAAAAACGGATAAGGTTTTATTAATCTAAAAGGATAGCATAGAGTTAGAAAAAGAGAAACCTTAAAGAAAGACTTCTCTCTAGGGTTAAAAGGGATTAATATATTAGATATTAATTTAGGTTAGCTAGTTAGTAAAAGAAGCTATACTATCCCTTATACTTTATTCCGCAATAAATACTAAGTTTTAACCTTTACTTTAGCTAACTCTAAAGTAAATGCCTTTACCTTAATAGATACCTAGTATACTATAAAGCTAGCTACCTTTTTAAATGCACTTATTAAAGAACTGCCTAAACTAATTCCTATTTATAGGTATAATGGGTAAATAGGGCTACCTATTACAACTATCTTACGGATTTACCTCCGTATTAATAGACGAAGGTAGTATAATATCCCCTTCCTTACTACGGACCTAGTGTAAGAGGCTAGCTTAACCGGAACGTATGATTATTTAATTAACAGTGTTACCGGTAAGTAGGAGGTAAGTTAAAGGTATATTAAAGGTAAGTAAAAGGTAGAATGAGTTTTTATATATTAAAGGACAATTACTTCTAACTATTTCTATTTAGAGACTAATTACTAATTCTTCTCTAGAAGGGAACTAGCTTCCTATATATTTCTTCTAAGATACTAATAAAACCTTTCGCCCCTAACCTATTTAACTATATCTTCTGGAATATAGATAGGATATAAATAAAACCTCTTACCGTCTTATCGGATATATACCTCCCAGGGGATTCTGTTATAATTGCCTTCCCTTTTAAGGTCTTAGTCTTTTAAGACTTTGCCTCTACTAAGCTTTTATAAAATTCCGGCTAAAACCACTAGGGAAACCCTTAGTAAAAAGGTACTTTATAATGCGACTTATTACTAGCTCTTTACTAGTATAGAACTTTACTTTATCTTTTATTCCTCTACTCTTCTCCTACCCTAGCTCCTTATAGTGCTTTTATAATAGGATTTTAATAATAGTAATAAAAATTTAGTAGGATTTACCTCTTTAATTTTAGGAATTTGTTGTGAATAGATCTAGAGGTTATTTAGTACGACGCGTTAACTAACTACTATCCCTATTTACCTAAATAGGCTTTAATAATAACATCTTTATTTTAATTTCTTTTTGTTTATAAGTTGTCGTCTCTTACTCGTCCTTTTATTAATAACACTATTCGTCTTATTTTTAAATAGGCTGTTTTTATTACATCTTGCCTTTTAGCTTCTGTATCTCCAGCTATACTTCCATTACTACCTTATTATCTTTTCTTAACGCGTTTATAAGTAATAGGATCCCTACCTTATCTCTTATAACGATGCTAACTTCTTAGAGTATTCTCTTATAATAGCTCGTAGTTTTTCTACGCGTTCCCAGACCGGCGGCAGTGTTATTCCTCTTCCAGTAACGCCCTAGATAGCGTCTGTTACTCCTATAGTAGTTTCCCTAAAATGCTATTATTGCTGCGTTTATACTCTTATATAGGATCCTTCCTATATTTATAAGATGCCTTACTCTAGCAAAAACAAATCTAAGTGCTTCTATTATTATAGTAGGAGAAAGACCTACGTCCTAGTATTCCTATTCCGTCCTATTTTAGATTTCGCTAATTATACTAAATCCCTGCTGTCTATATATATAAGACTTATAGGCTCTAACGCGCTATTTAAGATTTCCGCTAATATCCTAATAATAATAGGCGGGGATAGAAGGTATCTTCCCTTACTCGCAGACTCTTTAATTTAATAAGGGTTTTTACTGCTATAGAGATATAATAATCTCGGATATATAGTATCTAGGAGTGTATATGCGAATAGCTTACCCTTATTAATAATAACATTCGTACTCTTACGCGGGCTACTTTAGCTAGGTAAGTTTCTCTAGTAACTTACTTAGGAACTATACTAACTCCTTTAGCCAACGTCTTTCTAATCCCTACTTAGACGCTAATTTAAAACCTAGGAATACTAAGGATAGCAATAAAGGTTAAGATAAACGTTCTCCTTACTAGTCTCCTACCTATACTAGTCTTTCTAGTACCTATTATTCTAAAAAGAATATTAATAGAAGTGCTAATGCTTTTAAGGATAAAGGAGCTGATAATACTGTTAATAATAATGTTAAGATAGAAGAAGAGGCTCCTATTACTGCTATTAGTATTTAAGTTATTACCTAGCTCTTTTCTTTTTCTTATAAAATAGCTTTATATAGTGCTTTTTAAGTGCCTTTAGAATGCCCTATTATTAGAAATTAACTTTATATTTTAGGGATGCCTTTATTCTAAGCTTTAGTAACAATCTATATAAATATAGTGTACTACTATAATCCCTATATATAATAAACGGGTAGTATTTCTATAGGTGCCTTATAATTCCTTAAAATTTCTAATTCTTTATAGGCTGTCCTTTTGCTCCTCTTTATACTATTAACTCTACTATATATCTCTAGTACTAGGCTAAATACTCTCCTTTTATCCCTAGGGGATCTTTCTAAATCCCTAAGGCCACTTTTTATAGTACTACTACTTCTTCTTAAATAGCGTCTTCTTTAAATAGTATCCCTAGTAGTTCTCCTATAAATCCTTATAGGCTTTCTCTTATAGGATTCTAGGATCCCTATTATAATGGCAAAATGTTTCCGTTCTTAATACCTATACTTAATTCTATAGCTTTAATTTATAGGGTCTTCTCTATTACTTTACCTATAGTATACCCGGAACCATTTTTAAATCTTTACCTTTAGTTCTTAGGAAGGTTTTAATTACGGTATTACATTCTAGCTAAAGGTACTCCTTAGGTTCCTAATTATTATACGCCTAAAAGTATCCTTCCTAACAAACTAAAAATTTATACTTCTTTTAGTAATATCTTTAGTCTAAAATATCTTCTATATTCTATTCTAGTTCCCTATTAATTTCGCTAGGTAGGGGTGGTTCCGCACTATCTCTTCTTTAGTATAGCTCTAATAAGGAAACATAAAATATAGAATATATTAGATAAGATTTTAGTAATTCTAATTTATAGGCTTAGTTTCCTTTGGTTTTTCTAACTATTTTAAAGGGTCTAAGCTACTGGTAATCTAGCTTCTTCTTAATGCGTTTTATTCGGATATTTTTTTATAAATAGTAAGACTTTATCTCCTATCTTGAATTCTTTTAGCATATGTTTTTTATTATAGTACCTTTTTTATACAGCCTGGGCGTCTAGTAAGTGCTTTTTAAGTTCCTCTCTACGAATTCTTATTTGCTTAATTCTTTTGGACGCTACTAGTGCCTCTCTTTTAAAAACGATGTCCTTAATGTTCTAGGGGTTATTTACTTTTACCCCAAACAATGCTTTATAAGGGGTTATTTTTATACTATTATAGATGCTTATATTATATATATGCTATACTAGAGCTAACTATAATATCTAATTATCCTGTTGATAATTAATATAATAGTAAAGGTAGTGTTCTAATAACGTATTTAGACGCTTTATTAGCCCGTCTATTTACGGGTAAAAGGTAGTGCTTATCCTTTACTATATTTTTAATAAGAGATAAAATAAAGACTAAAATGCACTGTTAAATACGGTACCTCTATTAAATATAATTTCCCTTAGCGTGCTAAATAAGAGCTACTATTCTAAAAACAGGTCTACTAGTTCTACTACTATAATCGTTATTATAATAGTAAAGTATCCTAAAAACTTTATATACCTGTTAATGATTACTAGGATAGTATTAGCAACCTCTTTAGTTCTTGTCTTAGTAGGGGGTAAGCCTATAATAAAATCTATTATTAATTCTAATATAGGTCCCTATAGAATAGGAAGTACTAATAACTTACTATATAGGCGATGCCTAGATATCTATATCCTTTAGTATATATTATACCTTAATATATAGTTCTTAACCTCTTTAGATATTCCGTCCTAAAAGTATTTCCTTTAAATAGTCTTAAGGGTTTTATTAGCACTGTAGTGACCCCTAAAAGGGTTATTATAGAAGACCTTTAGAATTTCGTCTTAAATTACTTAGTCCTTTAGGATATATATAGCACCCTTAAAGCGCAATAGACCCTTTTGGTCTTACTACTATAGCTTTTTAATAACTCCGGCTAAGTTAGTCTCCACTATATCTTTCTACCTCTCCCTAAAGGCGAAGGCGTCCCTTTATTAAGCTTAAAGAAGAAGATCTAGAAAGGTTTTATATAGATTACTTACTTCCATTTCGCCTACCACTATTATAGACTTAAGGTATAGTATAAGACGTTTTAAACCATTAGTGCTAGTAGATTCTTCTACTATTATATAGTATGCTATACTGCGGATAGGTATCTTGCCTATCCCCTTTAGAACCGAAAACTTACAGCTAATGCGCCGTTGAGTTAAAGGTGCTGTAATACCTCTAGTACATCCCATAGAATTTTTACTAATTTTAGGGTACGCCAACTTTATAATATCTGCTTAGTCTATAATCTAGTCTATAACTATATCCTACGGCTCTATAATTATATTACTTCGCAGCTGTATTGCTAGGACCTCTACCCTACTACAAAATCCTATAGTTCTAGAAAAAGAGTCTTCTTTCTTCCTAAGCAAATTTTATAATGTGGGGATTATTTCCCCTATACTGTTCTAGATCCTCCTTATTTTATAATTTAAACGTCTTAATAACCTATTAGTAGAATTTGTCTTTCCTAGGCGATATATAATTTTAAAGTCATATTATAATAGTGCCTCTACCTATCTTGCTTATCGACTGCTTAATACCTTTATAGTTATAAAGTATTTTAGGTTATTATAGTCTATAAGGACTTTAATAGGATAATTACTTTTTATATAATAATGTTGCTAGTACTTTATTACTGTAATTATTATAAGCAGCTCCTAGTTGTGTATTATATAACGCTACTTTATAGGGGTTATTTTTCTTAACTAAAATACTATAGGATGCTATTCTTCGTCTTTTAATTAAGATATAATTGCCCCTAGGGTAAAGCCGGATGTATCCGTTTTAAAATATATATATAGCTCCTAGTAGAAGTATATTAGAATAGGCGCTAATATAAATAAATCCTTTAACCGGTTTATTACCTACTTAGTAGCTTTCTTAAATATAAAGGGTCCTAACTTCTTGCCATTCTTAGATCCTTTTAGTAGATTGGTAATTAGAAGTATTACTTATAAATAGTAAATAATAAACCTTTAGTAGAAGTTTGCCGTGCCTAAGAAAACCTATACTTCTCTAAATATTATAGGGTATAGCCATTCCCTAATAGCGTCTACCCGGCTTTTCTCTATTAACACTCTGTTAACGCTAATAATAAAGCCTAGAAAATTAATACTAGTAATATAAAATAAGCATTTTTTTAGGTTTATATAGAGCTTATATTCCCACAGTTTTTTAAGTACTATTTACATACAGTATGTATATACTTTATAGTTATTAGAGTAGACTACAATATTGTTAAAATAGACTATATATATTATGTCTAATAGGCCTGATAATACCTTATTAATATAGGCCTAAAATATCGCCGGTGTGTTGGTGAGCCTAAATAGTATTACTAGGTACTTAAAGTGGCCGTACTATATTTAGAACGCCGTTTTCTACTTATCGCCGGCTTTAATCCGGATTTAATAGTATGCATCTTTTAGATCTAGTTTTATAAATATCTTTACGCCTAATAGCCTATTAATAAGCTCCCTTATTAAGGGTAGTAGGTAGCAATTCTTTATAGTAATTCTATTAAGCGCCTAATAGTTAATATAGAGGCAAAGGGTTCCGTCCTTTTTTAGTATAAATATAATTAGTACCTCTGCCGGGCTTATAAAGGGCCAAATCTATCCTTTCTAAAGATTGTCTACTATATACTAACGTAATACAGCTAGTTTATTTTTTAATAAGTTATATAGTGGTCTAAAAGGAGGTTGCTTATTCCCTATATCTATCTTATACTTAACTAATATAGAGTTAGGTAAGGTCTATATAACCTCTTTATTAGAAACCTCTTCTAGGTCTATATATTTCTACAAAATCTCTAGTTCCTTAACTATGTATAGCCGGACATCCAAAAATAAATACCCTATATTTTTATTCTTAGGGTTAAGAGTAGTATACATAGTATATACTCACCCTTCTTCTTATATATAGCTTAAGAAAGTCTCTTAATCCTTAACTATAATGCGCGATTAAGATTTCCGGTATTAATACGAGGCTAAAGGCTAATTAATATCTGGATTAACTTGGTAAAGCCATAGGTATCCTAGAATAAGGTCATACCCCTTAATTTCTATAACGTAAAAGCGTATCTCCTATATATCCTATAGACCGTCACGGTCTTAGCTAGTAACGGAAAATATCTATTCCCTGTAGCACGGAATTCGGTAGCCTCTAATACTTTAAATAGTATATACCTATAAGCCGCTAAGGTCCAAATCTAATTCTTTTACTAGTAATTAAGAAATAAACCTTATACTCGCGCCGCTGTTTATAAGGTAGTCTTATATTACCTATTTATTATTAACTTAAATAGAGATAGAAATAACTATATAGCAGTTTACTCCCTCCTTCTTTTACTAGCCTAGTATAAGGGAATAAAAATTTACTAGGCTGTCTCTTTTCCTAATTAGGCTAACTCTTACTTTTTTTACTGGTAGAAGCAGCTTATATGGCCCTTCTTACCATAGTTATAATAGGTACGTGTCTCCTAGTTCCCCTTCTACGGATTAGGTCTTTGCCTATTGTTATTTTAGGGTTAACTAGCGTTACTCTAGGGCTATAAGGCCTGCTTATATTATTCTTCTATAGAGCAGTTAGGTCGGCATCTGCCCATATTATTAAAGCTAGGTCTAGTTCTACGCTCTTTATTATTAGCGTCTTATTCCTTTCGCTTACCTAAATAGTCTCTTTTAGCATTCTTAATCCGAGTAGCTTTAGAGATAAGCTTTTCTTAAGAGGTAGGAATTTTACCCTTCTCCTAAATAGCCTATTAAATCTTAGGTTGTAGCTTAGTAAGTAGCTAGTAAAGTTATATAGCGTTATCCTACAGGTCTAAGTAGGGTATATTATCTTTTAGCTCTTCTAAGTAGTTTATAAACTAGACTATACTCTAGCCTTCTCGCTGTTTAGCGTTATAGTATCGCTGGTTATAATCTATCCCTTAATTAGTAGGGTCTTAGACCTAATTAACTAACTAGGTCTTAAGTTCGCTAAATTTAAATGGTGTAGTAAGTTTCTTCTTATAGCGTGTTTATGAACTCTTAATAGTGCTATATAGGAAGGTAGAAGCAATTAGTGTCTAATTATACTTATTAGAGTAACATTTTAGATCTAACCGAAACTTAGTTTTGTATTAACGGATAAAACGATTATAGTTCTGGAGACTATTACTATTATACTTATTAGGTTCCTTTATACGGAATCTAGGTTTTTCTAATATTATAGCGTAGTATAGCGTTGCCCCTTTAAGTCCGCTTTATATTTAGGATGTCTCTACTTCTTTTAACTGTCCTTATAATTGTTCTTAGTAGTCCTAATATACTTATCTTAATTATATCTCTAACTCTTTTATTTTTTATAGGGTCTTGCGTAGCAACCGCTCTAATAACTCCTTAGCAGTAATCGTTTCTAAGGGTCTTGTAAAGTTAGATAGACCAGCCATGGCTTCCTAGTCTACTCTTTCATAAGTAGAGGGAATACGCTCCTCTAAGGAGACTCTTTAAGCCTCCTGCGGTAAGGGCGTTGCTTTATAGGATATAGGAGTATAATCCGTTATTATTAATTAATAGCCGTATATTCCTAACGGATTATAAGTAATTAGAATTATAAGAGGCTAGCCTAACCGGAACGTATAATTATCTAATTAACAGTATTACTGGTAAGTAGAAGGTAAGTCAAAGGTATATTAAAGGTAAGTAGAAGGTAGAATAAGTTTTTATATATTAAAGGATAATTGCTTCTAACTACTTCTATTTAGAGACGAATTGCTAGTTCTTCTCTAGAGGGGAACTAGCTTCCTATATATTTCTTCTAAGACGCTAGTAAAACCTTTCGCCCCTAACCTGTCTAACTGTGTTTTCTAGAACATAGATGGGATATAGATGAAACCTCCTACCATCTTATCGGATATGTACCTCCTAGGGGATTCCGTTACACCTAGGTAGCTATAATATAATCTTAAGGCGAAAATAGCTAGCCTATTTAGGCTTATAGCTTAACGTATAGAGTAAACGGCTTATCTAGCCTAAAACCTTACCCCTAACCCCTTCCTTTATAAAAGAAATTAGTACAATAATAGAAAACCTTATATAGCCCTAGATTAATACTATTTACTAGGCTAATACTATATCAGGACTAGGCCTTTAAGAAAGATATATAGCTTAATTTATAACAGATCCGTATACTACGTCGCCCCTAAACTACCTATATTACGCCACCTGCATTAAAGACCTAAAAAGTTAATAGTAACCTAAAAAAGCCCCCTATCCCTTAACCCGCCGAGTTACGTCCATCTGTTATTAATAAGGATTTAGCCAATCAGATTAATGGGATTAAGGCTCCGTGACTATACGCGTACTTTTAATTCTGGTGTTCCGCATGGGCTATTTACTAGATGGACGCTGGCGGGTTAAGGGATAGAGAGCTTAGGCCCTATATAGCTATAAAGAATAGTAAGGGATATTAGACGTTATACTAAACTAATAAATTAGAGGGATAACCTGCGAAAGATAAAATAGGAGCTAAGAAAGATTATAAACCCTAAACCGTAAAATACGGTTTAGAAAATAGCTATAAGGAAACTAGTGGACCTCCTACCAGTTAATGTCTACTATATTAGTGCCGTAGGATTCTATTAGAACTTAGTTTAGCCTAATACTATTACCTTTATAACAAGCTTATATAAAATTAATTAAATAATTAAGGAAAAGGGGAGTAAGCTTAGTAGATAAGAAAGCGAGCTTATAAATAAAGAACTAGTAGAATATAAGCTACCCTATTAATACTAGAAATTTAAGAATATATTCTCTAAGGTAGTATCTAATATACTTCTACCTTACTAACTGTATAATCACAAGATCGAGATTAAGTAGGGTAAGGAAAATACCCTTAGCTTTAGCCCCCTCTATAAGCAGTCTATTACCAAATTATAGACTATAAAGTAGTATTTTATTAATAACCTAAATAAGGGCTTTATTAAGCCTAGCTAAGCCCCTTTTACCTTACCTATTTTCTTTATTAAAAAGCTAAATAGAGGACTCTGCTTTTGTATTAACTACTATAAGCTAAATAATATAACCCGCAAGGACTATTATCCGCTACCCCTACTTAATAAGACTTTAGCCTAAATAAGTAGAGCTAAGGTCTTTATAAAGCTTAATATCCGCTAGGCCTTTTACTAAATTAGAATAGACCCCGGGTCTAAGGATCTTACTATATTTTAGACTTATTACAAGATATATAAATATAAGGTACTACCTTTTAGGCTAACTAACGGACTAGCTACGTACTAGCGGTATATAAACGATATACTTTTTAACTACCTTAAGAACTTCTATACAGCCTACCTAGATAATATTATAATCTATTTTAAGAATAAGCTAGAATATAAGGAGTACGTTTATAAAGTTCTCTAATGGCTTAATAAGGCTAGTCTCTAGGCCAATATTAAGAAGTTAAAGTTTAGTATTAAACGTATAAAGTACCTAGGATTTATTATTAGTATAGATAGAATTAAGACTAACTTAGAGAAAACAGCTATAATTACTTAGTGGGTATATCTATAAACCGTAAAGGGGGTATAATTATTTCTAGGTTTCTGCAACTTCTATTAATACTTTATTAAGAACTATAGTAAGATTACTAAACCCCTTAACCGCCTTACCTAAAAAGACTAACCCTTTTACTTTAACGCTATATATAGGCAGGCCTTTAACGAGCTTAAGAAACGGCTAGTCTTGGCTTTATTACTCGCTTACTTTAACCTAAAACGGCCCTTTATACTAGAAACCGATGCCTTAAATAGTATAATAGCTAGCGTTTACTCCTAAAAGTAAACAGATAGAGAATAGCACCATATTACTTACTATTTAAAGACTATAGTAGATACTAAGTTAAACTACCCAATTTACGATAAAGAAATGCTGGCTATTATATCTAGCTTTTAGCACTAATAAGTACAGTTAAAAGGGACCCTTAAGCCTATTTAGGTAGTTTCTAATTATAAGGCCTTAGAATATTTTATAATAATAAAGGCCCTTATAGTACGGCAGACGCGTTAAATAAATATCCTATCTTAGTTTAACTTCCTAATTATATATAAGCTAGGCGCTATAAACTATATAGACGTACTTATAAGACATAAATAGAACCTAGATAAATAGGTAGCTATAAAGATCTTATTATAAAGCTAGACGCTACTATAACTAAAGCACCTTAACCCTTAGATACAGGCAGAACTAAGTACTAAATCTTTAAGCGCTAAGATATGTCCTATTAACCTTATAGAATTTAATCTTATTAATAAACTACTATAAGTAAACTATACGGGCCCTTCTTTATAAGAGCACCGTAAAAAATCAAAGGATATTACTAGCCTATAGTCCCTTAAAAAGACTACTTAAGTACTAGAAATAGCTAATAGTAGTAAAGGAATAGAACTTATAAACCTAGCTTATTACTAAAGCATATACCTAGGTCTCTACGGCCTACCCTAAAAAAATAAGACCTATAAAATTATTAGTAACCATTACTATTAGCCTAGAATAGTTATAAATATTAACCGTTATATATAGAACCGCAATAACTACTATAGGTCTATAATCTTACGAGATAAAACCCTAGGATTATTAAAGCCACTTCTAATACTAGAGTGCCCCTAATAGTATATCTTTATAGACTTTTATAAACTACTAATAGACTATAATAGGTATAATATAGTTATAATCCTAGTTAACCGCTTTAGTAAACGCCCTTTTTTAATTCCCTATTATAAGTGTAATGAAGCCTTATAGTAGGAACTACGGTAGACTTATTAATGGGCTAGGTATATAGGTAAATAAGAAGTTAACAACGTAATAATAACTAGTGGAGTAGTTGCCTAACAGATTAACTCTAATTATATTCTAAGATTTACTATAAAAAAGAGAAACTATTTATAGAGACTGTGTGTCCTTAAATATATAACTCCTCTCTATAGTAAAGGGTTTAGTATATTAGTACGTTAGTATATTAATATATCACGTTCTTATATTCCTACGTTCCTACGTTTTAAACTTATAATATAACTAGCTATATAACTTAGCTACCTTTTATCCTATAGCTTAATCGGTTCTAGTGCCTCCTATACTATCTTAACTAACCTATTTATATCTATTCTTAGTAGTCGCACTATTGCCGATATAAGGCCCGTAATACTATCCCCCTTCTCTTTATCTTTATCCTTAAAGATATCTCCTATCTCTAAGTCGTTTATTAAAGGTATAGCATTCCTATCTTTAATTTAATAACCTTTATTATTTCTAATACCTTTTATTAGATCCTCTACGTCTAATTATTATAACTAGCTAGTAATATTAATTTTATTACTTAGTAAAGTTATACTGTCCTATTCTTATTATATAGTAAAGAAGTTAGTATATATTACAATTATAGCTCTATTTAGTCGCTAACCTTCTTTCTATACTAAGTATACGTAAGCGAATATACGATTGTTTTATAATATTTAATCCGTCTCTAACGCTAAGTATATACATTTTATTATTCTTTATATCCATCTAGTTCCTTATCTAATCTCCTCTAGGGTCGCGCCTATTAGTAGTAGCTAAAAAACTAGAGAATAAGCTAGCTAAGGCCCTTATTAAAGTTTAATATTATTTTAATAAGGCGTCTTAGGCTCTAAAAGCTTAACTAGATACTTATACTTACCTAAGCCATCTAATAAAGGTCTATAAAAAGGTATGCTTAAAAGAGCTTTGTTTAGTAGAGTAAGGTCTATTTAAACTTAAGGCTAAGGAGGCTAAAAAGGATTTTAATTAAGAAGAGGCGGAAACAGTTTATACGCTAGTAGTGGATCCCTTAGATAATCCAGCTCCTTTATTACCTTTAACTAATCCCTTTATCTTTAGCTCCTTTTTAATATTACTTAACCCATTTTCCTCTAATACTCTTATACCTTTTCTATAGCATTCTTTAAATTCTATAGTAGTTCCTAGGTAGTCTTATTATAGCCTATCTACTTAACCTTATACTATATTTTATTATTAATATCCTTATAACTAATAATCTTTAAAACTTACTATTTGTCTTCCTCTTATCCTCTATACGTATTTACTTTATAAATTAGTGGCTTAATATTCCTATATACTGGCTCTAGCATTATAATATACTATATAAAGTAGATCTTTATCTTAGCTAGTAGGTTTAACTTAAATATAACTAGTAAAATCCTTTATATAATTTTAAAAGGTCCTAGTCTAATATAGTCTAACTTCTTACTTAGTTATTAACTTTTAAAATTTTTATATAGTAGCTATACTTTATCCCCCTCCTTAAGATCTAGTCCCTTAGATCTCTTAGCGTTATAGTACTTTTTTATTCTCTCTTATACCTTTTTTATTAATTCTATAAGGTCTATATAAAGATTTATTAACGTCTTTATTCTTTCTTTAGCTATACTACTTATTTTTTTTTACTTATTATAGTAATAGTAATATACCTATTCCTTCTTATAGTATTGCATTATATATAAACTATATAACTAGTAGTAATAATACCTAATTATTTTATGTATAATTAATATAATATCTTAAATACTATTCTAGCGTCTAATTTAATCTTTCTATTTATTTACCCGTCTGCAAATAATATATGGTAAAAGTTCCTACTCTAATTCCTTATTCCGCTAAGAATACTTTTTAAAATATTACTATAAATTTTAAATCTCTATCCGATGTAATCTTACTTAGTACTCTATATTTTATAAACACCTCTTTAATATAGATTCTAGTAATATCTTCTGCTAAGATTTCTTCTATACATGCTATAAAGTAGCCCTATTTAATTAACTTATCCACTATTACTAAAATCGCGTTATACTCCTATTTGGTAATAGGATTTCTTAACTTTAGTAACTTAATAATAAAGTTCTATAATATAACCTCCTATAATCTCTCTAGTATTTTAATAGGTTATAGCCCTCCGTATAGCTTATACCTTATTAGTTTATTCTTTTAATAATCTAAATACTCTTTTATTACTTTTCTAGCTATACCTTAGATTCTATTAATAATATATTCTTCCTAAAGTCTTAATACTAAGCCTGTTGCTCTATTATATCCTTAAGTTATTCCCTTATAGAAGTCTTCTATAAAATACTCTATAATGCTTTTTAAGATATACTTTACTTTTCAATTTTCGTATATATCCATCTATAGATCTTTTAGCTATACTTCTAGAATTCTTTATACCTAAAAGCTCTTTAGTATTTTGTAGACTCTTTCTAGTTTATTATCCTCTTAAGTTACTACTAGCTTAGGGTAATTATATTTAATTAATCCGTCCTTATCTCTGCGTAGCATTACTCCTAATAGTTTAGCTTTTCTGCTAAGTATATTTACTCTTATATTCTTAGTTCCTTTAGTATACTAAATCTTAAAATAGTATTCTATAAGTATCTCTACCTATTTAACCTATTTATAATTAAGTTCTTTTATTATTAGGAACCCTATTAGGTTCTTATAATCCGTCTTAACTATAAATAGTTTTTTTTACGCTTTATAAGAATACTCTTTATTTTTTAAGTACTATAACTATATCTAATAACTCCTTGTTATAGATATTATAGTTTAACTCTAGTAGTGTTATCTTTTAACTATAGTATGCTACTAAATACTATATATTCTTATACTTCTATAGTAAACATGCTCCTAGTATAAAGTTTAATATTTTTATTTTTATAACTGTGTCTAGTCCTAGCTAATAGATCTTAAGAATTAGCTCCTAGGTAAATAACTATTACGGACGCTTTAAGTACAATGTTACGACTACTTAGGGAAGAGTCGGAAGAAGCTAGTTGGTTAATGTAAGTACGGTTTAAAATGGAGCCGATAGAGCTATATAACGAGGAATAGTAACTAAGGTTACATGACGTAATCTATATAATCTATAGGATCTATATAATCCGTAACAGAGTAGATAAAGTACACGTATATTATATATAAGAAGGATTTTATAGAAGTACGGTTGTGTATTTAAGGACCCTTAATCCCTACCTAGATAGTTCCTTCCTTATAGTGATTCTTAGAATACAATTAGAGTTAATCTATTAGGCAACCACTCTACCAGTTATTATTACGTTATTAACTTTAATTTGCATTACCTATACACCTAGCCTATTAACAAGCCTACCGTAGTTCCTACTATAAGGTCTTATTACATAATTACTACCTAGTTATAGTATTAAATATAAAAAGTTAAACAACATGCCACCAAAAGCAGCTACTACGACGCTATTAACGGCGGCAACTACTTTGAGATTAGGAAACGACACTAGTATAGCAGATACTAACTTATAGCAACCTATAACGGTCGGACAGTTATAAGAGATAGTTGACTAGCTAATAGAAAATAATATAATATTAGAAAATAGGATTAATAGGATAGGAGCAGTAAAGATTAAGTTACTATTAATTAAGAGATTCTTAGGAGAGAGGTTAAAGCTTAAAGGATTTCTTACGCAAATGCACTTTAAAGTTATATAAGAAGGGGCAAAGCTACCAACACCTATAGATTAAATAGCCTATGCGGGACTATTCTTATTAGGAAGAGCACTTAAGTGGTTTAAGCCTTACCTTACGGAAATATAGGTAAACGGAATGACGACTACTAACTAAGATGTATAATTTATATTTTTAAATTAGAAAGGGTTTATAGAGTGACTTATATAAATGTTTAGAGACCTAGAATTAACAACTATAGTAGAAAGAAAACTCTAAGATATTATGCAACGAACCTTAGCAATTAAGTATATAACATAGTTCTTGACGTTAGCTATATAAGTTAAGTGGAATAATAGGGCGCTTATAGCATAGTATAAATAGGGACTTAAGGCTAAAGTTTAGGACGTAATTATCCTAATAGAAGATGCGGAAACCCTAAGGGAACTAATAGATTAAGCAATTAAGATTAATAATTAGATCTACTAAAGGGAATAGGCTAAGAGAGGTTAGGATAGAGTTCTATAGTTATATAAGGCGTAGAGTATATAACGACTAAAGCTAAGTCAGAAACTATGGTATAGCGCAGAGCTAATAGACCTAAGCGGTACTAAAGAAGCCTATAAGAGATGGAGTAAGAAACTATGGAAACCTAAAGGTTAAGGATTTAGTAATTATAAGACTAAGGAGTATAGGCTAAACCAGGGATCTTAGTAGCAGAAGACGTTTAGGCGGACTCTATAGTAAAGTTAATGGTTTAAAAATAGAGCTTATATAAATTACAGGAAATAAGGTTATTTTATAAGGGATTATAAAGATAGTTAGAGTTATTATATAATAAAGGGAACTAGACTAGTAGAGGACATATATATATAGAGGGACGATAGTGTACTATAAGGAACAAAAGAATGTTTAATTAAAAGTTTCACGTTTTATTATAATAACGTATACCAAATTTATAAGGACGCCAAGTACGGCATAAGCTATTGGCTATAAGAGCCATACTTAGCGGAGTATAAAAAAACTAATAAACTAGTTCGCAGATCGGATATTAAGGACGATAAATTTAATATAGGTGAAATATTTTGTAACGATAAGGTAATAAAAGCGGTTTACTAGGAACATATAGCTATTAGAGATATTATACTAGAGGCAGAGGATAATTCCACTATAAAATAGGGAACATTAGTAGGGATTAAGACCCCACTAGATATAATATCTATCGCTTCGCGAGACGTAAGAGAAGTAGAATAGCGAACTACTTCGGCACTTAATAAAGGCAAAAGGCCAAAGGCTTAAGATTCTTAAGACGAGATAAGAGATAACTAAGATTTTTAAGACGAGATAAGGCAAGCTTAAGGACCTATAATAGATAGAAACCGATAGAGCAGAGCAGTAGCTTAGTTTAAAGAAATACGAATAAGCTTAGGATAAAGTTTCCCATAGGCATAAGACTCTTAAGATAAGATAAGTAAGATTTAAAACTCTTAAGACGAGATAAAAACACTAAGTAAGCCTAGTTAGACTAAGGCTAGAGCTAAGCTTAAGAAAGAAGTAAGCTTAGGATTAAGAATCCTATGGAACTAAGACTTCCAGATATAAATAAGGACCATTAATAAGATTAGAGAATCTGTAGTATAAATAATAATTAGACTGGGAGATATATATAGACCTAGAAGACTTACTAGGAGAATATAGTGTTTGGCCTAAAGATCGAAACGTTAATACTAAGATTAAGAAGTAAGAAGACTTTAAGGATCTGTTAGCAAGACGTAAACCAAAAGAAACTATAGAAGAATTTAGGTAAAGAATTATTGCATAGCAAGAACAAAAACTAGATAAGAGATTTAGCATATTGGGACGTATAAAGGATAGAGTATTAGTATAAAGAATTACTAATAGGTCTAGAATAGGCATACTAAGAGTTAAGTAGCTTATTAAACTGGAATAAGAAAAGGATCTAGGGATTCTAACTAGGTTTAAAGAACGACATATTAAAGGCTGTCACGACGTAGTAATAAGAAGATACTTCCTTACGGACGAGCTGTATATACTCTAGTAGCTGTACTAAAGTGGTATAGGCAAAGGCATAATAATAAATAGGAAGATTTCTATATATAGTTGGATGAGAAAGTTATCTAAGACCACCTGATTATGGAAAAGGCCATAAATTATATTAAAGGAGCCTTAATTATAACATTAAAAGATCTAAAGGAACGTTTAGAGGACTAGAGAAGCGAAAGGCGTATCTTAGTACCTGCGAATAAAGTCGCAACGTTTAGATTAGTACGAGAAAGGTTTAAACTTAAGGATAAAGACGAGCTAAGAGTTGACCTAAGACATTAAGCATATTATATATTAGCATAGATTGTATATATAGATAATACGTATAATATATATAAAGCACCTAAGGATAAGTACCAGAAATACCCTATAAGAATATATTAGTTAGCAGAAGAATAAAGGTATAGAAATGCTAAGTATATATATAGTTAGCATCTAGTAGAAGTTTAGGAGTTAGGGGACTTAATACTTTAGCTAAAAAGATTCCTTACGGAAGAATGCCTAGACGGATAATAGTGGTAGAAGTGCCTAGAGAATACGTGTCTATAGTATATTAAGGATAAAAAGCGAACTAAGTATTAGCTAAAGATAGACTAAGTATAAACAAGATTAAGTAGCTAATAGTTAGGAAAAGTAGAGGCCTATAAAACTAAAGGGAACTAGTGGTAGAGCCTTAAACCCTTAAAGGAATTTAAGGATAACACCTAAATTTATAAGTTAAATAGTAAGATTAATAGTTCGAGGCATTAATAGATAGTGGAGTAATAAGGAACTATATCTCGCTAGTAGCGGTTAAAAGAATAGGTTTACCACACAGGAAAAAGGAGTACCCTTACCTATTAGTAATAATTTTAGGAGATCTAATAGCCTATAGAGGAGGGATTATTAATCTGGAAATAGGACCTATTTAATTAACTATTAAAGGGAGATAAATTAAGATGTCTTTTAATATATTACTATTAGGGAATAATAAGGCAGTACTAGAAATGCTTTAATTACAGAAATATAATTGTCGGGAATGAGGCAAGCGGTCGTCACGTGTCGTCACGTATCGCCGCGGCACTAGCGTGGTAAGGAACCTTAGGTTCCTCACCTACCCCCTAATTCTAAACAATAAGCTTTATTAACCAACATTCACTATATCTACTCGAGTAGCATTAGTGAGTTACCCTATAACACTAACACTAATTAGTAGTTGAATACACAGTCAACTATAGAGCAGCTAGGTTATTAATAGAAGAGACAGTCTCGTATAGGGGTGCTATATGCGCTCATATGGAATGGATCCCAGCGATACTGTACTACCTTAGACTTGCGGAAAACTAGTAACAGAAGTGTTACTAAGTACTAGGAGATACCAAGTTGCGTCCATTATATAAAACAATCACGTTTACAAAGATTTAGTCGAGTACTTTAGGTTAGAAGTATTACTAAACCTAAGGTCCCAAGTCAACGTCCAAAACGCGTCGAACAACATCTTAAATTGCCCACCTTTGGACAGCAAACCTACGAGATCCTATAAAACCAAAAATCCTGCCTACCTTTAACGTACAATACCTCGTTGATTCTACCTACCATGGCGTTAACCTATCCAAAGAAGTATAAGAAAGACATTAACCTAGAGATATAGGACAGAGCCGTAACTAACTTTATAACCGCCAAGCAATAGGACCTAAATGGATTCTTAGTATATCGTATAAAACACTATAAAGACAGTAAATACAATAATACCGCGCTATAGTATTATATAAAGGAGGACTTTATCAAATAGATAAAGAAAATATAGGTTCCTATAAATAAAGATATTATATAGGACTTCCGTAACTTCCTTCGGGAGTATAGAGTATTTGTCCCTATAGATGGGGGTAGTATTAGGGACAACATTTAGGAACACGTTATTAATGTAAAGGAAGAGTATAAATGGACTCTATAAGAGATTAAGCACCAACTACGCACTATAAAGAAGCTTAAATCACAATAGAACCCAAATAATACACCACTAGAGACGCGTTCTAACTTTATCGCTCTAGGCACAAGTTCTAATATTCTACATCCATCGCCTCTACCTCTATCTTTAACTCCCCTGTATTAACCAGCTTAACCCGTAGCCTTAATTAATAACCCCCAACAAGCGTAAGATCCCCTTGCTTTGCGGTCTAACAATCTTTAAACTCCGCCGACTAGATCTATATCACCATCGCAGCCTATAATATAATGTAGCTAAATACCAATCGGAGGTACCTTAAAAATGCTTATAGAGCTTATAAAGCTCTATTTAGAATAGGAGAAGAAGTTTAGCGGAGAACTATATAATATCCTCAATTCAAAGTTACGCATCTTCTATAACTATTACCAGAAAGTTGGACTAGAACCCAATTAATACTACATTACTTATTTAGTTATGCTTAAAAGCCAAGCTAGTACCTTCTATTATAATTATTTAGTAGGAAAAGGATATAATTTTAACCGAATAATATATGAAATAAGATGCCACTTTAAAACAGAGGAGAATAAGCAGTAGTATATATCGGAGTAGAGAGAGATTACCTTTCTAAGAATTATTGCTATAAACCCAGGTGCCTCTTAACTTAATTATCTTTAAAAGCTCTTTAATTAACTCCAGATAATTTAGCGTGGTTTATCCGAATTATATTAAGAGGACTTCAGCCTACGCAATTAAGTCATTAGCGCATGCTAAGGTGTTAAAGAATATAACCTTGCTCTCTTTAACCCTATAAGTACTTATAAAGGAGTATATGCTTAATTAAGATCCTCTATTAGCACCGCCCTACGCTTTTAAGAAGTATAGTAATTTAACGCCTAACTCTAACCTACTTCGATCGACCTGGCTAACTAACATAATTATAACTGGACTAATTAAACATATAGTGGTCGTGGCAGGGGATACGGTAGAGGGTATAATTAATATCAACCATAAAGCAATCGTGGAGGTTCTTGTGGAGGTTCATTTCGCAATAATCGGTAAAAGAAATGCTACGTTTATAAGAAGCCAAATTGCTAGTTAACTAGACACCCCCTTAATAGACAAAAGAAGGCATATAATAAGTTTCGCTAGAGTGCACGAAACGTTGGAAACTAAGAAGTTACTATAGCCTACTTCTAAAGCTTCCTGGTTTAATATAAAGGCGAAGAAGATCTTAAGGGTGAGATTAATAAGGCTAAACAGCTCCTTATAGATATAGAAATTAAGGACTACTCTCCTAACTAATACTTTACTAAGTATAGTAAGGTAAATAGCGCATAAACCGTTACTATCCTTAATAACTAATCTACGCTCCATTCTATTATAAGGTTAGATATCTTTAACGAGCTAAAGAAAAGTTCCGCGTTCTCCTTTAACAACAGATACTTAGCAAACGTCTTTTATAGTATTATACCAGATACTAGAGCCGCAGGAGTATTTATAGTAGGAGAACCTTAAGTCTAAGCTCTTTAGCAGCTTAATAGTTCTATCTAGATTAACTAATTAACGGCAGGCTAATATACAATTCGCTTTGGCAAGGGTACTATAATCTCTCTCGGCATAATTAAGGTCCAAACCCCGTTAGGATATATTACTTTCTACGTTATTCCCGCGAATACCCTATTCCTATTCTGCATCCAAGATATAGATAAATTAGGTATTAAGCTTAACAACCTTAAGAATATGCTTGTTTAGGGAGATAATTAGGTACCCGTTGTACGCAAGTGGGGTTACCCTTGGTTGCTCCTTCAATAGCTAGAAAGGAGCGTTGCTTAAAGTCACTTAATTAAGTCAGAGCTACGTTAACTATATCATTATTTTAGCCACCTATCCATTCACTAACTGCTTAGGGTTCTTCAATAAGTAGGTCATAAAGTTAAGGTTAAGGCGATTAAACATCTTATAAAGTACTGCTATCACTGCTAAATAAACCAGAAGTCCCCCAGCCGATTTAAGTTTACCCTTAAAGACGACTATAACTTTAACTTTTATATTATTATGGATGTTATATATCTTAGCGGTAAGCTAGTACTCTAAATTATTAACTTCTTAACCTCCTTCTAAGCCGCACGCTTTTTAAAAGATATATTAGCTAGGAACGTATAGGATACTCTTTAATTATACTAGATTAATGTCTACCTAGGACCCCCTAATTAAATCGTTCACAACGTAGGAAAAAACTTCTTATCTACGGAGTTTTAATAATAGGTAAAGGCAATAACAATTAAGGTTAAGGAAGTCCCCGTTAAGGCACACAATAGTATTAAAAAGGTAGAATAATACTATACGCCATTACGCCGCGTATATAAGATTATTTCTTCGGAACTAAAGGGTGCTAGTAAAGAGCTTATCCTATAAATGGCTGTTAAGGCTATTAACGATACCGCTGGCCCAGATAGGCTCATACTTATATTGCTAGTCTTTAGCGCCTACCCTCAAATAACTAACGATTCTCTATTATCTCCCTCCATTATATAACGAGCTAAGGCGATTCGCAAGGCAACGAAAGAGGTATAACGTCTCTACGCCACGCGCTAGGTTAACAACGCACTAGGAATAAGAAATGGCCTAAATACCTTAATTACGCTCGATCTACCACTCCAATCTAAGGTACGCGTATAGTGTAAAAAGGGAGAATAGTTAGGCCTATATAAACTTATTATAATTAATGGTTAGACTTATACTCTTTAGATACCCCATAGACCTACTTAATTCCGTTTAACTATTATTAAGCCTTACTATAAAGATAATAGTTCCGAGCCTTTATAGGATACCCTAAAAGATACCCCAGGAGATGCCCTAAAGGAGAACTATGATTAACGTGCCCTAGAAGGCGACTACGACCCTAATACAACTATAGTAGATACGCCGCAACTATAACGCGGTAGAGGTCGCCTGAAGGGATCACGAAACCACCAACACCTTATTAATTTTAAAGAGTAACTTGTTGCCGCCATTAAGAATAAAGTTAAGCTGTTAATGGCCTTTATAACAGCTAAAGAAAAGGCTAACTTTAAGCTCGCAAAACAGCTCTAAAAGGAAGGCTATATTATAACTCTAGGAGCTCCTTTCCAAGCATCTAATAAGCAGGAGATTAACGGTCTTATTATAAGAGGAGTCTTTAAGTTTAAGAAGTATAACCCTACCAAGTTCAATGGGGTTCGTATATTTAGGTTAAAAATAGTTAATAAGATTAAAGGTAAAGCTACCAATACCCCATTTAAGAAGTCAAGGCTAGTTATTTAAGGTTATAACAATGACGGCAAGGAAGTAATTCTTACGTAATTCCCTATAATTTAACGAGCTAGTTAGCGAGTTATTATTGCGCTAGCTCCCTCCTTAATAAAGAATGGAATGGCGGTTTATTTATAAAATATTACTTAGGCCTATACCCAATCAGAGACACGCCTTTAGCGCTTAATACTAGTATACCTTCCAGAGCAAATTCGCCACTAATATCCCGAAGATATAATTATGGTTATACTTAAGCTACTATATAGAATCGCAGAGGCAGGAACTCATTAGTGGGCTACTTACAGCAAGCACTATAAAGAGAAGCTTTTAATAACTACTTCTANATTTAATCCNTGCTTCCTTATTATANCNANAGNAACTNNATTTNGAATNATCGGNATNTAAACNNATNATATAATTATCTTAGGAGACGACCAATTCTTAGCTCTTAAAGAAGATAAGCTAGTAAAGGCAAACCTTATGGCAAAGCTAAAGAAAAGACTTAATTTAACAATACTATTACTCTTTAATAGATGCATTATTTCCCTAAATAAGGATTCCATTGCCCTACGCTAGAAAGGTTAAGGTAAGAAGATTAACGTTATTAACGTTAATTCTCCAAAGTAAGGATACATGGAGTAACGCGCTCGCGGAGCTTATATAGCTTCTATTTATTAACCTAAAGCTTTCTTTAATCTCTCTATTGCCGCCCAACACCAGGAACTAACTAAGGATAATGTTTTTAACCTAAATAAGCGTCTTTCCTGGCAAATAAACCATCTTAATTGGGGACTACTCTACGTGCCTATTAATCTTCCTACCGCTAAGCTATTCGTGTTTATTAATAGATCGTTCGTAAATAATAAAGATTTTAGCTCCTAGCTAGGATATAAAATTATTATAGCGAACGAATCTACCAGAGAGAATAACTTCACGATCTATAGCAATCTTATCTATTAGAGCTTAACTAAGAGTAAATGCGTTACTTGAAGCGTTTTAGCATTAGAGATATATAGAATAGTTGGTGGAGTTAATATAGCAATTACAATTGGAACTACCCTTAAGATAATTATAGATCGACTTAAACTTCCTATTATCCCTATAATTATGTGCACCAACTTATATTCCCTCTATAAGTATTTAGTTAAGCTTAGTATTATAAAGGAGAAGCGCCTTATAATCGATATTATAGCATTTTAGCAGTCCTATAAGCGTTAAGAACTCTTTAAGATTTAATAGATTAATAGCCAAGATAACCTGGTAGATATAATAACGAAGGCAAACCTAAATAAGGCACTAGAGACGTTTATTAATATAAATACTCTATATATATGAGTTAAAGGTTAGGTTAAGAGGGAAATTTAGAGAAGTTAAGATCTTATAGAACTTTAACTGCCGGTTAAAGTTGTCTAATTAGTTAGATTCTTGCTAAGAGCGCCACGCCTAATTAATTTAGGTAGCGGTGTAGAGTTCTGCTAACGCTATTCGTTAAGCTAGCCAATCAGGATTTTCCATCCCCGGGATAGAAAATCGCCATTGGCTCGGCTAAGAGCGGTAAGCGGAACTAACATCTTTGTATAAACCCGTACATCTACCTACGCTACCTCTTCCCCTTTATTTCTTCTTCTTCTTCTTCTTAGCTTTATATCTTTATATAGTAGCAATCTATAAGTGTATATAGATGGCAACTATAAAAGAAGAGTTGCCAGTGTTGGGAATAAGGTAAGCGGTCATCACGTGTCATTACGTGTCGCCGCGGCACTAGCGTGGTGAGGAACCTTAGGTTCCTCACCCACCCCCTAATTCTAAACAACAAGCTTTATTAACTAACATTCACTATATCTACTCGAGTAGCATTGGTGAGTTACCCTGTGACACCAACAATAATCTAAAGATTAATTGGGTTATAGGTTAGGTTAATATTAGGGATACTTAATAACATAAGATGTAATAATAAACTAAGATAGTATAATATTAAGTTGGGGCAATATATAAAGAGACTAAGCAAGGCTTAAGTTATATACTAAAGAGATACTATAAGTATGGCAAGAAGCTATAGTTACTAAAAAGTAAAAAGCTATTAAATTATATAGCATAGGACTATAAAATAGAGTTAAAACTAGGAATAAGTCTAAAGTTTTTTCCAATCTATAAGCTTACTAAAGAAGAAGGTAGAGTATTAAAAGAGTTTGTCTAAGAAAACCTACAAAAGGGTTATATTAGACTATTATAGTTATTAGTAGGTTATCTAGTACTATTCGTATTAAAGAAAAAGAGTAAACTAAGGCTATAACGTGGTTTACCACCGAGCGAGCCACACCACCAAGCGAGCCACACCCAAATCTCACCAAAAATCCGATATTTTGATTTTAGATATCACAACAACCACGTAATAATAATTTATAAAATTGTAAAGATAAACTTCTATATATATATTCTACTCAATATTAGCATTTTAAATAATTTAATTCGGTAATTTTTGAAATATTAATATTTGGGGGTTAAAATAGGCCAAAATAGACTTAATCGTCTATTTCTTAATAACTACTAAAGTAAAAAAATTAAAATTTAAAAATTATATAAAACATATATAATAGAGTATATTATTATATTATTATAAATTATTATTACGTAGTTATTGTGATATCTTAAATCAAAATTCCGGATTTTTGGTGGGGTTTGGCGTGGCTCGCTCGGTGGTGAAACACGTTATATTAACTATAGATAGTTAAATAGTATTACTAGGAAGGATAGATATCCTTTACCCTTAATTAGCGAAATTTAAAATAGGATAGGCAATGTATAAATCTTCACGAAGATAGATCTAAGATGGGCGTACTATTAGATTAGGATTAAGAAAGGCAACAAATAAAAGGCAGCCTTTAGGTTAAAGGAAGGACTATATAAGCCATTAGTTATACAATTTAGGCTTATAAATATACTAGCAACGTTCTAAAAGCGTATTAATAATATATTAGGAGAACACTTGGATGAATTTGTTATAGTATACCTCAATAATATTATTATCTACTTAATAACTAAGGAAAAATACAGGGAATACGTTAAATGGGTTTTAAAGAGACTATAGGAAGAATAGATGCTAGTAGTAATTAAAAAATGCGAGTTCTTTACTAGGAAGATAGATTTTATTAGATTTATTATTAAACTAGGCCAACTTAGTATAGATCTAAAGAAGATTAAGGCTATAGTGAATTGGTAAAAACTAGAGAATATTATATAGTTAAGATTATTTCTAGGGTTTTGCAATTACTATAGAAGGTTTATAGCGTAATAATTAAAGGATATTAAGCTATTTACGCAGTTAATAAAAAAAGAGGAATTATAGGCATAGGGAAAGGAATAGTAAGAACTCTTTAAAAAAGTTAAAGAGTTATTTACCTAGGAGCTAGTTCTTAAGATCTATTAACTAGGATTAGAGACAATTATAAAAATAGATATATTAGACTATATACTAGGGGCGTGCTTTATATAAAAATATTAAAATAGATAGCACCTAGTGGCATACTATAGTCGGAAAATAACACTACTAGAGTTAAACTATAACATCTATAATAAGGAGTTGTTAAGTATAGTTACGGTATTAAAGAAATAGAGAGTATTCTTATAAAGCGTAGAAAAACTATTTATAGTTAAGACGGACTATAAGAACCTAATAAGATTCCTAATAATAAAGGAACTTAACTAAAGATAGGTTAGATAGGTAGAGATACTTATAGAATATTATTTTAAGATTTAATATACTAAGGGTATAGATAATATATAAGTAGACGCTTTAAGTTATAAGGCTAAACTACAGAATAAGGAAAAGCTATTAGGGGCTTTACTACAAAAAGACATAGACGGATTAATTAGATATAATTATCTAAAAATTATAATAACTTAAAAAGAATAGAATAGAGTTTATAAGTTACTAGAGAGCTTTTAGGTATAAAGAATTTTAGAAGTATAACTAGAAGATCTATAAATAGTGTTTGTATTAACTTAATGATATAAGTGAGTTATATCCCGGGGCACGAAATACGTATAGTATCGTATGCTCTTTGGGATGGTGGTAACTGTCGATTCTATTAAGGTAGACTACGTGGTCTATATACTGACGCGCCTCCCCCTAATTAGTTAGCACCTAAGTGGTTAGTGCACCAAACGCGTAACCACGCGTTTGGTGTACCACGTGCTGTAATTATACACTAGCGGTACTTAGAAATGACTTAATTGTATCTAACCTCCGTAATCGCTTTAATGGAGCCGTAAAACACAAAAGAAATACATAGGAAATCCCTCCTAAGGTGCCTTCTGGGCTGCCTTCCAAACGGTGCTCTAAGCTAGTCGTAAGTCCTACTTACGGTCCGTAAAGTAGACCATACGGCCTTCCAACGGGCCGTAAATGAACCGTAAGTGCTCCGTTAGTCTCGTTCCACCCATTCTATAACCCTTAGGTTAAGCTTATTTATATTAATTAGGGTTTTAAAAGCTTGGCACGGCTTTACCTTAGTTATAGCGTCTGCTGGGTTGTCTTCGGTGCTAATCCATTTAACCTCCGTAATCTCACGTCGTTCGTAGGCCTGACGTAAGCACATTAGGTCGACCATAAGCCTCTTCTCCTATGTCGTACCTAGTTTGACTAGGCAGTTGTAGAGGGACTTTAAATTAGTGCATAAAACTAGGGGTAGCTGCTCTAATTATAGGATCTTCTAGATTGTTAATTTGATTGCGGCTGCTATATTAAAGCTATAGGCTAGTGTATATAGTTTAGAAGCTAGTACGCTGCGGGTTACTTGTTTACATTTAATTAAAGACTAATATAGTATATTTACGTCCTAATTACGGTCCGTAAGTATAATTATAAAGCCAATTTGCGATAATAGGTCCCTATTATTAGCAAAGGAGGCGTCCATAAATACCATTACGCTAAGGGAATTTAGGTCCAGTGGTATAAAAGTAAGTCCTCTTATTGCATTGTTAATTTGCCACTAAATACGCTTATTTAGCTGCTTAATATCTTCCTCTTGCGGATCTATTACCTAGGCCGTAAAGGATAAGTCGTAGGCAGATTTGGGTTGACAGACTATGGCAATATAGGCGCCTCTTACACGCTGTGCGATGTATTAGTCCTTTATATTTACGGTCTTGCGGGTCTCTCCGCGGGAACTAGTAAGGTCCGTAGGCTTTACTATAACAAGCCTTAGGTTTTAAGTTTGGCGTTCCTAAGTTAACTAGATTAGGTTGCCCTTTTATATAATTAAGCCTCTATTAAACTTAACTGGGGTCTACTTAGTTAACTGCTCTTACAGCTTTACTAGGAACTTGGCCTTTTATAATTTATTCTCTTTAGCGTTTATAAAAGTCCGGTCCGCTACAAAGAGGGTATTATCCGTTTAGAGTCTAATAATACTAAGGCCGTTTAATAGTGTATATAGAAGGCAGGGGTTATAGGTTAACTGTTCCGTTTTAAGTTTACGGACGTAATGCTAGTGGTACGTCTTAAACCAGTAGTTTCTAGCTTCTAGCACTCCGTAAAGGGGTTTTATAACCTATAAAATTATTTCTAGTTATAAGTTAAGCTCGAGGGGTAGTTGTATAAAGATGTCCCTACTTAGGTAGGTATTAGATTGTACGTAGGCTTATAAGATATCCTATAAGTAGAGGGCTATAGGCTTAGTTTACTGTAGTCTAGGCGTAAGTACAAGTATAATCCGTTGACTAACTCGTTAAATTATAGGCGATTGCGTAAGGACTAAGCCCTTTCCCTAGTTATTATAGGCTTGTATAATGAGCCTTAACTTCTTAAAGGCTTTATTAGTACTAGGGTGCTTAATCTCGTCAATAAAGCGTAAGTTAAATATACGGACGCCTTACGGAACGTCTTTCTCTATTATAACCGCAAAGACGCCCTTCTTAAGTAGTCCGTTAATCTCTTTGCGTTATAAGTCCGTAAAAGGGGTTTCCTATACTAGAACTAATATATCTATAGGCGGAGATTGCTTTGCAGATATGCCTATAGAGGTTAGGTGGTTCTCTATTATGGGGTTCTTCGTTATAGGGTGCTTTTAGGGGCGTCCTCGGCCACGCTTTATAGTAGGTTTAGTAGGTTTATAGGGGACTTCCGGAGTAGGTAGGGGTGTTTCTAGTTTATCTGGTTCGGCGGGTGCTTCTAGTTTATTTAGTTTAACGGCACAGGTATTTTTGGACTAAAAATAGGGTTTTACGGACGTGCTTCTAAAGTTAGTTGGTCCGCTAGAGAGTTATATACAACACGTTTTGTCTTTTATGGCTAGTAAACGGTAAGGTCCAGTCTAATTGCCGCTCTTACGCCATACGAGGACTTTAGAATTGAGCGGGAGGTTATAAACTAAAGTTGTGTTAGGTCCATTGCGGTGATATAGAGCGCTGTTAACGGCTTATTTGGCCCATAATTTGACTATTTCGGCCATTGCCTTCCGTATTACAGCTACTTGTTCTGTAATGGATGGGGCAGCAGGGCCTAGGTTGCTTATCCTTAGGTAGGCTCCGTAAACTAAGAGGGTAGGTACTAGTCCGTTAGGGCCAGCGGTATCGTTAACGGCTTTTACGGCCATCTGTAAAGCTAGTTCCTTTTAGATATCCTTATACTCGTCCGTAATAATCTAGTAAGCTCTCCGTAGGGCTAGGTAAGCTCGCTTAATAAGCCTAATAAACTAATACGCCTTAACTGGAACGGCTTTTGTTAAAATAGCTATAGCCATAGTATACTGTTAGAATTCCTTACTAATAAAGTTCTTACTAGCGTCGTGGGTAATATACTTAGGAGGTCTAAGGTATATATTAATCTAGTAGGTCCGTAAAATATCCTAAGTATATTTTATAGATATATTTTGCAACTAACAGGCGGCTTAATAGCGGGTTGCCTCGTCAATTATATGTAATACTGGACTGCCGTTAATGTATATAATATCCACGTATACTAAGTAGTTGAAGTTAAGGTCCTCATAAAGGGTAAACTTAAATCTACTTAGGGAACGTCCGTATTTCTGGCAAAAAGAGCAGTATTTAGTTAGGTGGTTAATTGCCTTCCTATTAACGTTATCGTGTCTAGAGCGTTTAAGGACTCTATATAGCTTTTCGGCTAATAGGTGGCCAAAGCGGCGGTACAGTTAGTAGATTTTAGTACTGGTAAGGTAGTACGGGTTATAGTCAAAAGATTCCTAAATGTAGGTCTATAAAGTCTCTCCCTATATAAGGAACGGGTGTCCAAATCGTTATATAATTGGCAGGGTAATATACTTGCTTCTTAGGGCAGTTACGGAGCCAATTACGGTATCCGTAATATTATTATAGTAAACTTATAACCTATCCATATCCGCAAGACAGAGTAGAAAGGGGGTATCCGCTTTTACTACGTGGAAGTTAACTAGGCCAATTAGGGTCTTAACTGCCACTGATTTAATTAATGTGGTTAAGCCGATGCCAAATTGGACGTTTACGGCCCCAGTTTGCATAGTATTAATGTCCGTATTATTATTTATAGTGGTCTTATATACAAGGTATTATCTATAACCTACAGTAGATTTCTTAGAGGCACCTATATTAATTATAACGCCGTAGAATTCTTTAGGGGTATAGCGTTTAGTGGTAATATATGTAAATAGGTCCTGTTTGCGGTCCATAACGTCTATAATGGGTCTAACGGGTGTATTTACGGGCTGGTTTTTAGGTGCAATTAAGTATATAAAGGAGCGGTTAGCTAATACGGTCATAATATTAAAGGCTTAGCTGTCTATAAAAGGTCTAAAAGTAGTTAGGAACGTCTCTAAGGTCTCCTATTCCTAAGTATCTAAGTTAAAGTTAATTATAAGGGCTTCTATTAACTTATTAGGAGGCTCTTCCGCTTCCTCTCCTTCGTATTCCAAAATAAACTGGTTAATACGGTTATTAAGTCTCTTCCTAGACTTAGTACGTTCTTCCTAGGTATGCCTTATAGACTAATATCCTTCCTTACCGCACATAAAGCACTTTTGGCTAGTTTATCTATAGGGGTATACTTTCATACGGGAGTTGCTGTGGGGGTTATAGGTAAGACCTGGTTAATGTGGGTGCTGCTAGCGGTAGCGGCGGTCCGTAAAGTAGGCGTCTAAGTTAGTTTGCGGGTTTTGCAGGTCCGTAATAAAGGCTTAGGTACTGTCTGGCGGGTTTAAGACTTTGTACATTATAATAGAGGACTATAAATTATTAATAAGACCAGCTATAGTGTCTGCGGGCTTATAGCAGGCGTATTTACAGGGTTTTACTTCCTAGTAAGCTGTAATAAGCTTATTATATAGGAAGTCGTCCGTTCAAAGCTTAATGTTAAGGCCATGCTGTAGGTACTGGAGGTCTTTAATAAGAATTTGCAGGCACTCTATAGTTAACTTTTCGGTATTCTTATTAATTACGGTCCATAACTTAATCGCATTCCATTAGGTAAGGATATCACGCCTATATTCTAGCCCTTTAAAGTAGTTACATATAGCTTCGCATAGCTTATTAAAGGAGACACCAAGGGGGTTGCTCTTAAGGTTAGTGTAGTAGTGGTTAAGGGCTAGGCCGCGTAGTATAGTAGAATAGGCTTGGCTAAATTCCTGTTTAGGAATATCAGCCTTCCAATAGAGGTCCGTAAAGATAGTAAGTTTAAAGTTAAAGTTATTGTTTTTACCGCTATACTTGGATTTATTGGTATAGAGCTTAGCCAAGTTAGCTAGTTCCTTACCATAGGTCTTTACTTAAGTGGGTTGCGGATCTATAACTTAGGCGGTCTACAGATCTATGGCTTAGGCGACGGGAGAGTTTTAGTCCATATTTTGGTTTGCGGGGGTATTATAGTCCGTAATTTGGGTTATGGGGGTATTGCGGTCCGTAACTTAAGTACTAGGTATACTTTGGCCCGTAAGATTAATTCCGAAATCGCTTAGGTTTATAGGATAAATTTAGTTAAGTAGGTTAAGTATAAGGCTAGCAATGCTATTAAGTTTAGGAAAAGTAAAGAGTTTATTAGTAACTTTAACCTAGTCTAGGATTTCCTCTTTGGTCTATTCCGTTTAGTCCTCCTCCTATATTATGTTATATAAGGACCGTATAACAGTAACTCGTTTATCCTTTTTAACCTATACACCTTAGTGACGTAAAAGGGTTTGTAGGTTACGGATAGCAGTAGGGTTATAAGTCTTAAGAATATCTTCCGTAAAGTCCGCAAAGTCTTCTTTGTATTGCTTCTATAGGTCGTTATTTATAAGCTTAAAATATCCATATTTGAGGATTTTGTACTTAATATAGTTGTTAACGTTAGCTATAGATATAAGGTCGACTCCTTATCTCCATTTCTCTCAACCTTTATTAATTTACTTACTTGTGTCTGTTATACTATATAGTATAGTACGTAGCGGGTAGTAGTAGCTTATAACGGGTGGGGGAGGTCTTATAACGGTCCGTAAAATTAATTAAAGGGTCCGTAATAGTTCGAGAGGTCTTATAATAGTCCGTAACGGCGATTAATAGGTCCGTAATAGTTTATAGGGGGGTAGGGGGTTTCCGTAAAAGGTCCGGAGGGGTTTAAGGTTCAAGGGGTTAAGGATAGGGGGTTTCGTAAGGGTCTGTATTCGCGTTTATAAACTTCTAATAAACCGTACTAAGACTTAAATAAGTATATAGAGTTGGTGATAGTTCCGTAATCCCCGGCTTCCAACCTTCTAGCAGGTCGTACTAGGAGTCTAAATAGGTAGTCGCTGTCGTGTATCGCTTGGGGGGAGGTGTCGAGTAATTGCTAATCTGTGCGCGCTTACTAATCAGTGTTTATATCAACTTAATAATATAAGTAAGTTATATCCCGGGGCACAAAATACGTATAGTATCGTATGCTCTTTGGGATGGTGGTAACTATTAATTCTATTAAGGTAGACTACGTGGTCTATATACTGACGCGCCTCCCCCTAATTAGTCAGCACCTAAGTGGTTGGTGCACCAAACGCGTAACCACGCGTTTGGTGTACCACGTGCTGTAATTATACAAATAGATATATACAAAAATTAAGAAGTAAAGTATATCTTAAGAAGTATAGCAGAACACTTTATAGAAGATTTCTATAAGGGAATAACTTAAGAACATAATAGAGCTATAGGCTTAGTATTAAGACTCTAAGAGGAGTATATTATTAACGGAATCTAGGGCTTAGCGCGAAAAGTTATAAAGAAATATCTAGATTACTAAAGGAATAAACTAATAAGGCATAAGCTATATAGAGGGCTATAACCTATTAAAACACTAAAGAGACTATAGGAGGTTATATTATAGAACTTTATTATTAAGTTACTAAAGTTAAGAGATTCTATTACTAGATAAAATTATAATATAATCTTAGTAATAGTAGATAAGCTTATAAAGTAGGGATACTTTATAGCGTATATAGAAGAAATATTAGCGGAAGATGTCGCTAGAATTTATATTAAGGAAGTGTTTATAAGATATAGAGTACTAAATAAGATTATATCGGACAGAGATCTAAGATTTATAGTAGTATTTTAGGAGATATTCTTAGCAGAATAAGGAGTTAGAGTAGTAACTTCTACTATATATTATCTGCAGACAGACAGTTAAACGGAAAGACTAAATTAAATACTAGAGTAGTATCTAAGGCACTATATTAATCACGTATAGAATAATTAGGTATTACTACTACTAATTATATAGTTTATATATAATATAACACTATAAGAAGGAATAGGTATATTACTATTTAAGGCGAATTATAAATATAAGCTAAGAATATCGTTATTACTATAGCAAGTAAAGAAAACGAGCAGCACAGCTAAAGAAAGAATAAAGATATTAATAAATCTTTATATAAACCTTATGGAATTAGTAAAGAAAGTATAAAAGAGAATAAAAAAGTACTATAATGCTAAGAGATCTAAGGGACTAGATCTTAAGNAGGGAGATAAAGTATAGCTACTATATAAAATTTTTAAAAGTTAACAACTAAGTAAGAAGTTAAACTATATTAGACTAGAACCTTTTAAAATTATATAAAGGATTTTACTAGTTATATTTAAGTTAAACCTACTAGCTAGGATAAAGATCTACCCTATATAGTATATTATAATACTAGAGCTAGTATATAGAAATATTAAGCCACTAGTATATAAGGCAGACACGTATAGAGGATAAAAAGAAGATAAATAGTAAGTTTTAAAGATCATTAGTTATAAGGACATTAACAATAAAATATAGTATAAGGTTAAGTAAATAAGCTATACTAAGACTACCTAGGAGCTATTAAAGAATTTAAAGAACGCTACGGGAAAGGTATAGGAGTATTAGAAGAAATTAGGTTAGGCAGTATTAATAAAGAAAGATTATTAAAAAATAAGTCACCTAAGGGGGACCTAAGAAGAGTAGTTGCTAANCTACTTAGATCTGTTTCCTTCTCTATTAAAAGAGAATCCGTTCTTTTATTACTAAGCTCCTATAGACCCTATTTTATAAGTTTCTACTCCTTAAAATGGACCTTCTTATAAACCTTTTTAAGACGGATTAACTAAGCGGACGCCGTAAGATAAGACTTAAGGGCCCGTTACTAAGTATTGGTAGTCTCTTATTCTATATTATAAGAATAGCGTAACTCTGCTAAAGTAATAAACAGTTTATTATCTAGCCGCGTAGTAGTAGATTAAATACAAAACCTTAAGATAAATTAATTAGGGAACTAAACAACTATTAAAAGTAATAGGTTATATATATTTAGTATTAAAGATAGAGTAAACGTTATAGGATAAATAAATATTTGCTTTAGTGCACTTTAAATAAGAGAACGGTTGTTATAAAAAAGGGTTTACTAATGTAATATAAACTAACCCCTCTTTTAAGCAGCGAAAATATGGAGATAGTATAATCTTACTAAGAGATAATATTACAGTAATAGTGCAAATACGACAAGCGGTTAAAGAAGAAGAAATTACTTTAGGTATAATAAGCAATAATATTAACCAAATTAATTAGACGGATATTATACCTCTAGTAAACAACTTAGAGATATTAGGGATCTTTAAGGATAAAAATAAAAAGGAGGGGGATAGTATTACAGACGCTTTAAGTATAATATTACAACTACTTAGGGAAGAGTTAGAAGAAGCTAGTTAGTTAATATAAATATAGTCTAGAATAGAGCCGATAGAGCTATATAACGAGGAATAGTAACTAAGGTTATATAATGTAATCTATATAATCTATAAGATCTATATAATCCGTAATAGAGTAAATAGAGTATATATATATATTATATATAAGAAGGATTTTATAGAAGTACGGTTGTGTATTTAAGGACCCTTAATCCCTACCTAGATAGTTTCTTCCTTATAGTAATTCTTAGAATATAATTAGAGTTAATCTGTTAGGCAACCACTCTACTAGTTATTATTACGTTAGTAACTTTAATTTGCATTACCTATATACCTAGCCTATTAACGAGCTTACCGTAGTTCCTGCTACAAGGTTCCGTTATAATAACTTTTTAAGTTCTTTAAATAACTTCTTTTATTTATTTCTTTATACCTATAGTTTCTCTTTCTTTATAAGCCTAGTAAATAGTTTAATATTCTTTAACTACTATACTATAAACCTTCTATAGTAGTTGCAAACCCCTAAAAATAACTTTAACTGCGTTATATTCTCTAGTTCTTACTAACTTACTATAGCTTTAATCTTCTTTAGGTCTATATTAATATAACTTAGTTTAATAATAAATCTAATAAAATTAGTCTTCTTTATAAAGAACTCGCATTTTTTAATTACTACTAGCATCTGTTTTTCTTATAGTCTCTTTAAAACCCATTTAACGTATTCCCTATATTCTTCCTTAGTTATTAAGTAGATAATAATAATATTAAGGTATACTATAATAAACTTATTAAGGTGTTCTCCTAATATACTATTAATTCTCTTTTAAAACGTTATAGGTGCATTTATTAATCCAAATTATATAACTAATAGTTTATATAGTCCTTTCTTTAACCTAAAGGCTGCCTTCTATTTATTACCTTCCTTAATTCTAATCTAATAGTATGCCTATCTTAGATCTATCTTTATAAAGATTTACGTATTACCTATTTTATTCTAGATTTCGCTAATTAAGGGTAAAGGATACCTATCCTTTTAAGTAATGCTATTTAACTATCTATAGTTAATACATAGCCTAAGTTTTCCGTTCTTCTTTAGTACGAATAATATTAGATATCCTACTAATAACTGTAATAGTTTAATATATTCCTTTTATAAGTTCTCTTAAACAAACTCCTTAAATACTCTTAACTCCTCTTAAGTAAGCTTATAGGTTAGAAAAAACCTTAGACTTATTCCTAGTTCTAACTCTATTTTATAGTCCTATGCTATATAATTTACTAGCTTTTTACTTTCTGGGCTCTATAGTTTCTTACCATACTTATAGTATCTCTTTAGTACGTAACTTAAGCCTTATTTAGTCTCTTTATATATTACTTTAACTTAATACTATACTAACTTAGTCTGTTATTATATCTTATGTTATTAAGTATCTCTAATATTAACCCAACTTATAATCTAATTAATCTTTAGATTATATTTCTGTAACTAAGGTATACTTAATACTGCCTTATCCCGTCCTAATAGTAGGATATTAAAAGATATCTTAATTTATTATTCTTTAATAGTTATCTAAATAGGTCCTATTTTAAGGTTAATAATCCCTCCTCTATAGGTTATTAGATCTTCTAAAATTATAATTAATAGATAAGGTTATTCCTTCTATCTATAAGGTAATCCCATTCTCTTAACTACTATTAGTAAGATATGGTTCCATATTACTCTACTATCTATTAATACTTTAAACTATTAATCTTACTAATTAGCTTATAAATTTAGGTATTGTTCTTAAATTTTATTAAGGGTCTAAGGCTCTATTACTAGCTCCCTTTAGTTTTATAGGCCTCTACTTTTCCTAACTATTAGCTATTTAATCCTATTATACTTAGCTTACTCTTTAGCTAATACCTAGTTTGCTTTTTATCCTCTATATACTATAGATGTAACGGGACTAGCCTAGTTATAGTAGGAATGTCTCGGTGAAACACTCGATAGATAAATTCCGACGCTTTGACCAAAATCTGCTAGATTAATCGAATTACTAAAGTCCGTCGAAGACCGCGTGCGCATATACGCACGCATTAACCACTAAGCCCCTAACTATTTAATTATATGATTCTCTTATTATTCCTTTCTTTTCTTTACGTAACGTCTTGTTCTTAGCGAGAGCTATATACCCTTAGATTTAGATAAAATTTTTACCGTTCCTTTAAATCTTCCCTAAAGTCCCTCCGCGCCCTTTATATTATATTGCGTTAATATTAATACCCTTAAAATGGTAAACGAACTTAAATCCACTATGTTAACTATTATGGCCCTAGTTAGGAAATAAATAACTATAATATAATAGTCCTTTATAGATGCCTTGGCCCAGCAACAAACTATACTAAAAGCTTAGCATTAGTAATTAATTAAAGCAATATATAAAGAACTCTATAACGCTAAAGTACTTACATTAGAGACCCTAATAGCAATACCTATAAATGAAATTAAAATAACTATATGCGAACTTAACCTATTAAATATAAACCCTAAATTAGTAACGGTAGCTTAACCTATACCTATAACAAACCTAGTACCTACTATAAAATCTAAAAAGCTCTCTAACCCTCTAATGTTTGATAGAAATTAAAATAATCTATGTCCCTTTATAACTAAGCTCTGTCTTAAACTTTTAATAAACTATAACTAATACCCTACTAAAGCTAGCAAGATTAGCTATAGAATATCCCGTTTAAATAAAGATACTGCACGAACTATAGACCTATTCTTCCGTAACGGCACCTTTATTAATTTTAAAATCTTTATCTTTTTACTAGAATGAATATATAATAACACTAGCCGTAAATATATAGCTGTTACTAAACTTAAAAACCTATAATAACGGAACCGAGACTTCACTAGCTTCTTTTCGGAATTTTTAGGCCTTATTAGTAAACTAGATTAGAATAAAGCCGCTAGAGTTACTACTCTCCGCCGAGCTATTTTAGATAAAATTAGAGTATAGTTAGTAGGTAGAGAACTGCCAAAGGACTTACCTAAATTTGCTATAATATATTAACGAATTAATAAGGACCTTTAATATAACAAATAGACTCGTTCCCTAAAGCCAACTATACCTTACGCTTAAAACTCTATGAAACTAATATATACCCTAAAGCGCGATCCGTCTCCGAGACCTAAAAGCCCTACGTATAACCCTATAGACCTTAATGCTACCCAATCCTATGCACCCTTAGGAACTGATAAATAAAGAATATAAGCCGCAAATGGAGAATATTTTAGATATAGAAAAAAGGGATATATTTAAAGGGATTGCTAAACTTACCCTTTTAAAAAGGTCCGCCGTAGCTCCTCTCAGTCCTTAAGTTATACTTATTCTATAAATTATACTTAGTCGCTACGAAGTATCTCGCCTTTAGTTAACTTAGAAAATAAATTATCCTAGGGCTAAGTCGCGCCTTAAGATAAGAAGTAAAAGAGTATAAGTGTCTAGGCTCTTTTAGCGCTAATATATAATATAACTCCCTTAATATACTNNGCGAAATTTAAATACTTANAAAATAAAAGGAAGTATAAATCCTAATAGATAGCGGAGCCACTAGTATAGGCTTTATTAATATAAACTACGCAAAAACTTAATACTTAAATTTAAAGAAACTTAATAAGCCCTAAGGCCTATAAGGCTTTAATGGTAAGCTTTTAATATACGGTAAATTAATATACTACGCTCTTATAAAGATGCGGATAGGTAAATACCTTAAATACGTTTCCCTATTTATAATACCCTTAAAGTATTATAAGGTAATACTTAGACACGGATGGCTAAAATAACACAACCCTTTAATTAGCTGGGTTAAAGAAATACTAAAATTCCGTATAACCTACTGCCAAAGTTATTACTTAAAATACTACTTGCCCTATAAATATGCATATAACTATTCAAATTTAATATAATATAAATTGCCCTTACTATAAACCTTAAACTAACATAATAAAGTTACGACTACTAATTGCGGTAAGGAATGCGAAGATAATATATTAAAACTCTTAAAACTTATATAATACAAGCCGCACCCTTTTATTTATTAGCAAGAAAATGAGACTATAAGATCTTTACTATAATACTAGAAGATATTAAGAAGGCGTTAAAACTAAAGCAATATATTAACCCCTAACCTCTTATACCTAAAGAATATTACGATCTAATTAATACGTTTAAGAGACAATTTGTAAACTAACTACCCCTGTATTAAGATAAGCACGATTTTAAGATAGAACTTAAACCTAGTATAATGCTAAAGTTCAGCCCATTATATGGTATATCGCGAGAAGAGCTACTTATAATATAATAATACCTTAAAGAGCACCTAAAGAAAGGATTTATTCGCCCTAGTTAATTACTATTTACCTCGCCTATACTATTTATTAAGAAACCTAAAGGAGGCTTAAGATTCTATATTAATTATTAAGCCCTAAATGCGATTACGATTTAAAACTAATATCTAATTCCTCTACTTTAAGAAACGCTTAACCGCTTAGTGAAAGCACGATACTTTATAAAGCTTAATATAGTCGCTGCCTTTAATTAAATCCGTGTTCGCGAAGGAGATAAGAAGTATACGGCTTTCTATATACGATAGGGACTTTTTAAATACCTAGTAATGCCGTTCGGCGTAAAAAACGGTCCTAGTATATTTTAGCAATACGTTAATAATACACTTCGCGAATTCCTTAATGTATTTATTACTGCGTATATTAATAATATCTTAATTTATTCGTCTTCGCTTTCTAAATATTAAAAGCACGTCTAAATAGTCCTTAAACGCCTATAAGACGCGGGCTTATAATACGATATTAAGAAATGCAAGTTCCATACATCTAAAGTTATATACTTAGGCCTAATTATATCCCGTAACGGAATCAAAATAAACCCTAAGAAAATCGCTGTAATTATAAACTAGGAAAGTCCTAGTAGTATATAAGATATCTAAGGATTTCTAGGATTCGCAAATTTCTACCATTAATTTATTAATTACTTCTTAAAAATTGTTTAGCTATTAGTAAACTTAATAAGGAAAAATATAAGATTTAAATAGACTACTAAATGCGAATAAGCTTTTAACGACCTAAAATATCGTTTTACAACTGCTCTAATCCTTACCTACTTTAATCCGGACCTTAAATATATTATTAAAACAGACTTATCTAATTATGCACTAGGAGGGGTATTATCGCAGTATAATAAGAACGGCGAGCTGCGCCTAGTAGCCTTTCTCTCCCGGAAACTTACCCCTACTAAATTAAACTATAAGATATATAATAAGGAACTGCTTGCAATTATTAGATGCTTTAAATAATAGCATCCAGAACTTAAAGGATTATTATTCCTAATACGCGTATTAACAGACTACAAAAACTTATAGTACTTTATAACTATAAAGCAATTAATATAGCGCTAAATTTGTTAGGCCAAATACCTTTTATAATTTAACTTTAAGATTACGTATTAACCTAGTAAACTTAACTAGAAGCCTAACTTATTAATATAACAATTATAGGACTTACCTATAAACGCCTTTAATAAACGGATTACAAATTAATTATAAATTCTACTACCCCCTAAACGCTTTAAGAAACTACACCCTATATTCCTAAATACGGAGCTTAATAGGAATAAATTAGAAATTAATAAGTGGGATATAGAAGTTAATAAATTAATAGAATATAAATATAAGAACAACCCCTAGATAGTAGATGTAATAAAAGTAATTTAAATAGGGAAACGGCAATATAAGGATATTACACTTACTAAATGCGAAATCCGTAATAATCGGTTATACTATTAATAGAAGATAGTAGTCCTAAATTCCGAACCCTTATAATTTAAAATACTTAAATTTATACACGATTCCCCTATAGTAGGGCATTTTAGCTATATAAAGACCTATAAGATTATCCAATAAGTATACTACTGGCCTATAATGCACGACTATATATAAAAATACGTCTGAGCATGCAGAATATGCGTGCGTGGGAAGACCTCTTATATAAAGAAGTAAGGAGTACTTTAACTATTGCTAATTCTAATATAAAGATGGCGAGATATCTTAATTAACTTTATAGTTAACCTACCTAATAGTAATGGGTTTACGAATATTATAGTAGTTGTTAACCGTCTTATAAAAATGCGATATATAATTCCTATAGACTTAATTAATATAATATTAGTAGCTAAATATTTTATTAAGTATATATTTAAGCTATATAGACTTCCTAATTTAATAATATCTAACTACGGAAGCTAGTTCGTTTTAGACTTCTAGTAAGCCCTATATAAACAATTAAGTATACAAATATAACTCTTAACTGTATTTTATTTAGAGATAGATAGTTAAACCGAAATTACGAACGCAATTATAGAATAATACCTATAAATATACTACTCCTACCTATAAGATGACTAGGAGAAATGGCTACCGTTAGTTAAGTTTACTATAAATAATATAAGAAACGAATTAACAGGCGTAACGCCGTTCTACACAACCTATAGATAAGACCCTTAACTTAGATTTAAACTATAACCCAAAATTAATATAATAGGACCTACGATTAAGAGGATTTAACTAATTAACGCGTATAACTTCGCTAATTAAATAAAGCAGTTAATGGAACTATTATAAAGTAAATTAGCGTACGCTTAAATAGTATAGGAATGGCATATAAATAAAGGACAAGCTCCCGTGTAGGACTTTAAGGAAGGTAATATAGTTTACCTAAATATACAAAACCTAAAGACTTAACGACCTTTAAAGAAACTAAACTGGAAGTTTACGGGTTTATACTAAGTTAAGAAGAAACTAAGCCTATACGCTTATAAACTTAAACTACTAACTAAGATAAAAATATATCTAACGTTTTACGTAAACTTACTATAACCCTTAAAGGGTAAACCTATAACTCGCGAAGTACTACTACTACCTCCCGTAATTGTTGATAACGGCAACGGTTCTTACTTTATTAACTTAATTAATGATATATAATAAAAGACATAATCTAAATAATTTAAACTTTTTATTAAATGGAAAGGATACGAAATACAAACTTAGGAAACCTATAACTAGATTAAGACTAATACGCCTTCCCTAGTAAAAGAATTCTATAAGGACCATTCTTCGCGGCTTACTTTAGCTAGATAGACATAATATAAAAGCAAATAATTACTACCTAACACAAATATATAAAACACGATAGCAGAAAGCTCAAAATTAAAAATAACTTAAAATACGTTATGACATTTATAATACGATTATGTAATACGCAAGATATTAAAGAACTTTAACCGCTAGTTAAAGTTATCTAATTAGTCAGATCCGCCTTGCCAAGACCTACTACAAAAATATTAGTTCTGCTTACCGTCTTAACTAAGCTAATAGTAATTTTCTATCTTAGGGATAGAAAATCCTAATTAGTCCATTTAACGATAAAATCGGCAAAACCCTACACCGCTACCTAACGCGGAAACACGATATGCGATAAGTTATAAGTCTTAACTAAAATTAAATTATTTAGACCTTTGGCTAAAAGGGGGGGTACTATAACGGGACTAGCCTAGTTATAGTAGGAATATCTTAGTAAAACACTTAATAGATAAATTCCAACGCTTTAACTAAAATCTACTAGATTAATTAAATTACCGAAGTCTATTAAAGACCGCGTGCGTATATACGCACGCATCGACCACTAAGCCCCTAACTATTTAATTATATAATTCTCTTATTATTCCTTTCTCTTCTTTACGCAACGTCTTGTTCTTAGCGAGAGCTATATACCCTTAGATTTAGATAGAATTTTTACTATTCCTTTAAATCTTCCCTAAAGTCCCTCTACGCCCTTTATAATAGATATATATTCTTTAGGTATTTCTACTACTATTATTTATCTAAGCATTCTTTTATAAGAAATCTTTTTAGTTAAAGTATTAAGTCTCCTAACTCCTAAACTTCTACTAAATACCAGCCGTGTATATACTTAGTATTTCTATATTATTGCTTATCTAGCGCCTAATATATCCTTATAGGGTACTTCTAATTCTTTTCCTTTAGATTCTTATATATTTCGTATATATTATTTATATATATAATCCATAATAGCGTATAATATACTAGGTGCTTTAGGTTAACTCTTAACTCGTTTTTATTTTTAAGTTTAAACCTCTACTATATTAATCTAAACGTTATAACTTTATTTATAGGTACTAAAATATATCTCTTACTTTTCTAGTCCTCTAATTATTTCTCTAAATCCTTTAACGTTATAATTAAGGCTCCCTTGATATAAGTTATAGCCTTTTCTATAATAGGGTAGTCTTAAATAACTTGCTTATCTAACTATATATAGAAATCTTTCTACTTATTATTATATCGTTGCCTATATTACTTTTAGTATAGCTATTAGAGTATATACGGCTTATCTATAAGGAAGTATCTTCTTATTACTATATTATAATAGCCCTTTATATATCGTTTCTTAAACCTAATAGGGATCCCTAATCCTCTTTATCTTCTAGTTTAGTAAGCTACTTAGCTCTTAGTATGCCTACTTTAGGCTTATTAATAATTCTTTATATAGGCGCTCTGTCCCTTATATAACCTATTATACTAAATCTTTAGTTTAGTTTCTATTTTTGCTATATAAGGATTCTCTATCTAAATTCCTCTATATTTTCTTTTAGTTTTCGCCTTATAAGTAGATCCTTAAAGTTCTCTTACTTCTTAATCTTGGTTTATTTAATAGTCCTTATTTATATCTAGAAATCTTAGTCCTATAGGATTCTTAATTCTAAGCTTATTTCTATCTTAAGCTTAGCTCTAGCCTTAGTCTAACTAGGCTTCTGTAATATTCTTATCTTATTTTAAAAGTTTTAAATCTTACTTATCTTGTCTTAAGAATCTTATACCTTTAGGAAACTTCATCCTAAGCTTATTTATATATTACTAAACTAAGCCGTTACTCTGCTCTATTGGTTATTATTTATTATAGGTCCTTAAGCTTATTTTATCCCATCTTAGAAATCTTAAGCGTCTTTTATCTCTTCTTAAGAATCTTAAGCCTTTAGCCTTTTACCTTTATCGAGTGCCGAAGTGGGTTACTATCCTACTTCTTTTGTATCTGTCTAAACGAGTTTGAACAGGAATTTATAGACGCAATCACGTGAGCTAAGCGAGCTCAGGAAACCCCTTAAATTCTACCACTTTATGTACGATTAGAAGAACAAGTCACCATCATCTAAAAGAGCATACGATACTATACGTATTTCGTGCCCCTAGATCTGACTCACTCGTGCTATTAAATTAGTACGAACAGTATCTTATAAAGTAATAGATATTATATCTAGTAGGGTCTTAATCCCTACTAATATTCCCTATTCTGTAGTAGAATTATTCTTTACCTCTTTTATAATATCTCTAAGGTCTATATACTCTTAATAAGCTACCTTTATTACCTTATTATTACTAAATATTTCGCCTATATTAAATTTATCGTCCTTAATATCCAATCTACGAGATAGTTTATTAGTTCCTCTAAACTCTAATAATTTTAGCTCTTAGGGCTAATAGCTTACACTATACTTAGCGTCCTTATAAATTTAGTATATATTATTATAATAAAATGTAAAACTTTTAATTAAACACTTCTTGGTTTCTTATAGTATACTATTATCCCTCTATACGTATATATCTTCTACTAGTCTTATTTCTTTTACTATATAGTAACTCTAACTACTTCTATAGTCTTTAATATAATAACCTTATTTTCCGTAATTTATATAAGCTTCTTTTTTAAACTATTTTTCTTATTATAGAATTTGCCTAAATGTCTTCTACTACTAAGATCCCTAGTTTAGCCTTTACTCCTTAGACCTTTAATTACTTAATCCTTATCCTTTAGGTTTCTATAGTCGCTTATTCTATTTCTAGTTTTTTTTTAGTACTACTTAGGTCTATTAGCTCTACGCCATACTATAGTTTTTAATTTTAACTTTATTATTACGTGCTTTGCGCCTTATAGAACTATAGAACTCTATCTTAACCCTTCTTAGTTTACTCTCTTTAGTAGATCCTATTATTAATTTTAATTACTTAATATAAGGTAAGGATGTGGATAGGGAGTCCAATGATAGAATAATAGGGTATATTGTATAGGTAGAGACGAATCCTTAAGGGAGAAGGAGGAGTCTGAGGTGCGAGGTAAGGAAGGGGTTTCCCTAGGCACGTGCAGAGCACGTACCTCACAGGCGAGTCGCATGCGAGTTGCCTGTGCCTCGCAGCTATATAACTATATACTTAGGTTTTACCTAACAATACCCCCCCCTTTAAAAAGGGTCGTCCCCAATCCTTTATATACTTAGGCCTCGATAAAACCCTATAAAAACCTTAATAAGGAAAAAATTGGAAGGGAAAGAGCGTCCTAATTGTGCGCATAAAGAGACAGGTAGTACACTTGCGCGAAAATATTAAGGAACTTCGACCGCCAGTTAAAGTTATCTAATTAGTTAGATTTGGCTTACTAAGACTTCCCTGCATTTTACTAAGCCAATAGTAATTTTATATACCCGGTATAGAAAATCCTAATTAGTCCATTTAATAGGTAGAGCTAGTAGCTTAATACCGTCGTCTAAATTTAGTAGATAAGAAATATTCTAAAAGCTTGCTTGCGTAGGCAGGTCGCTAGTACCTTATAGGTAGGTTATAGGTTATTTACATGCAGCCAGATTTATAAACAGTAAGGCTATATACTAGTTAAACCCGCCGCTAACCCTTGCTTTAGCCTTACGCTATACCAGCGTAGCGCTATATATACTTCGCGAGTAAGTTATAAGTTACTTACATACAGCCAGATTAGGATAGTAGGGCTATATACCCGTTAAACCCGCCACTAACCCTTACTTTAGCCTTACGCGTTCTCTATATAGTATATACATAGAATAATATATAAGTTGTGTCTTAGCAGCAGCGCTTGCTTTTCGCTTACGCTTTAGCTGCGAGGCTAAGTAGTAGCATACTAGTTTCGTGAAACGGTCTATAAGGATAAGGAGGTGTCTTAGCCTTAGGGAGATCCGTAACAGTTAAGTAAGTAATACCGCTAGGCTCATATAGGGGCCTTAGGGGCTGCAGCTCACCATAAGGTGTATAGCGGTGCGATTTAAGCGTTAGCAGGTATTATAGTACCTAGGTATTTACGAAGGTCCTTAGTAAGGCCAGACCTTATCATGCCTTAGGAGTCCTTAAGTATTACCGGCAAGAGCTTACCCCTAGGTGGTCACGTATGGAGTGTATAAAGGCGTCCCTTATACTCTATAGATGGACTAGTAACTTAGGGGTGTTCCGTAAGCCGTTTCGGCTAAGGTAGCTACTACTACCACTTACCGTGGCACGAGGCTCTGCGTAAAGCCAGTGCTAGCAAGGTGACTCGCAGGGTCGTCACAGGGGACCGTCGCCTGGGCCAAGGGTCTAGCGCCACAGGTCAGTCGAAGTCTTAGTGAGAATGGCAAGACGCTCTGGTCCGCCGGCGCCAGGTTATCGGTGTAGTAGCACTAGAACCGCCCACAAGGTCCATAACCCGCAACTTTTATATAGCATTAAGGGTTAATTTGGCACCCATTGTCGTATTAAGCACGTAGGCGGACTTTACCCTAGGGCGTATCTATCACAACATGTACCACAATACGTTCCTTTTCTCCCCATCTAGCGTCGGGTCGCGATGCGCCTGCGCAAGGTATGCGTTCAGGGGTATACGGTATCCAAATCTGACGTTGGGTCGCGATGTCCTGCGCACAATGTGCGTTTAGGGTATGCGGTATCCTGGTCTTGGCATCTGACATCGGGTCGCGATATACCTGCGCACGATGTGCGTTTAGGGTATACGTTATCCTAGTCCTGTTCTAATGTCAGGTCGCGATATCCTGCGCACAATATGCGTTCGGGGTATGCGTTATCCTAGTCCTGTTCTGACGTCAGGTCGCAATGTCCTGCGCATGATATGCGTTCAGGGTATACGGTGTCCTCGTCTCGTTCTCTAACGTCGGGTCGCGATGCGCCTGCGCAAGGTATGCGTTCAAGGGTATGCGTTATCCTAGTCTTAGGTGGCTTGCTGCTAGTGATCTTTGCTACGGCTACTGTCTGCGTTCCTTATATAAGTCGCATGCGTAGCGCTAGCGTCCGGGGGGTCCTCTAAGCCATCTAGCTGTTAAGTAGTCTCCCTAGGAGTTTAGTTGGAAAAGCGTTGCCTTCCTAAGGTTCTATCCTCTAAACCTAATCCTATAAAGCTTAAGGTACGACCGCGCTTCAAACGCAAGGATTTACTACTACCAACTACATGATCTTCCGTAAGCTTTATAGTGTTAAGCAGTTACTCTATATAGCGGATTTCTGCAAAGAGGTCCTTAGCGGTTCTTACCTGTGCAGCAAAGTTCTGGCGGAAGAGCTTTGCTTATAGGTAGGTTAGGAGGCATAAAAACCAAAAGTCTACCTATTAATTAGGGTCAACAAAAGGGGTATATAAGAAGAGGTTCTCTAAGTTATATATACGGGCTAAGAAGGTATTAAACTTCTAGTTCTCCTTTATTACAGTTATATAGTACACAGTAGCATTTTTAAAGTATCTTACTGTAGGGTTTTTAATCTAGTCTTGTACTATAGTCTTAAGTTTATCCTATAGTAGAGGACCTTTATCTTTAGCGCCTAGGCGGCAATATACTAGTTAGGCGACTATCTTCTCTTTTATAAGACCTTTAATGGCCTAGCGCGTACGTCGCTTGTAGTTATAGTCAGCGTTATAGATCTTAAATTAATTCTTAATTGCGGCAATCCACCGGTTAAACTTCTGTTAAGTAGTGCCACTAATATTAGGCGGTGACTTCTTAACCAGGGCGTTGAGATTCGTTTATCATATACGTTCGCTGCACAACTTATACTCTTCACTAGAGAGACAACGGGAGGGCTTTATTAAATTAATAATGCTCCATAAGTTGGCTATTTTATTAGCCAGCTCATCTAGCTCCTTTAGGTCAGCAGTATTTAGTAAGACGCTAGTAACCTTACTAAGCTCCTATTAAGCCTAGGTATATAAGTTAAACTAATCTCTAGCGTTCGTAGATGTCTAATCGTCTTAAGATTCGGAAGGTCGCGTAGATTCTACTAATGTGCTTCTAGTACTAGACCCTAAGGCGTTCTGCCGTTATATTGTAGGCGTGTTACCGTTAAGTATAGGCGTCGATCTTGTCTTCGGAGGCATCGTGGAAAGATTAAACCGGCTATCCTCCTAAAGGGATTAGTAAGGATTTAAATATAAGGTAAGAATGTAGATAGGGAGTCTAATAATAGAATAATAGGGTATATTATATAGGTAGAGACGAATCCTTAAGGGAGAAGGAGGAGTCTAAGGTGCGAGGTAAGGAAGGGGTTTCCCTAGGTATATATAGAGTACGTACCTCACAGGCAAGTTATATGCGAGTCGCCTGTGCCTCGCAGCTATATAACTATATACTTAGGTTTCACCTAACACTTAATTAATTAAATCCCTAAAAGTATCTATATCTTCTATTAGGATAATTATATCCTAAACTTTTACCTTAAGTTCTTACTTATACTGTGCTATAAGCGCCTTATTATTCTATTTAACCTATATTACTAATATTTAAAACTATATCGTGTACTTAATTGCTAAAGTCCTTTATACTAGGTTTTAAAGCTTTTATTCCGCCATAGTAGTTACCTTTAAGTCTCTAAATATCTACGTTAAGCGTTTTGTAAACCTATTCTAACTTAAGAACATATATTATACCTCCTAGTTAGTAGTTGTTATGCTATATTCCTATACCTCTATAAGGTAAAATTTAAACTACTTAAGTACCCTTCTAATTAAGAATAATCCTATATAAGCGACTTAATCTATAGGCATTCCTAGTTTTACTCCTTCCTATATAACCTTAAAGTGCATTTATATAAGAAATTCCTTAAGTTTAACTTCTCCCCTAAGAATTGCTTAATTAAGGGTAACTTAACCTTAGCTACTCCGATCCCATTAATCCTTTTTTTAAGTATTCTATTATTATCTATTAATTAATTAACTATTTCCTATAGCTATCTAATGGTAACTAGCTAAGAGTTAGTGTCTATTATACTAGTATTATTACTTAATCCTAAGGTAGTTGCTACCGTTAACGCTATTATAGCTACTGCTTTTAGTAGTATATTATTTAACTTTATTAATACTCTAACTTTAGTAGTAAATATATAATAAAGCCTTATCCCATACGCCGTCAAGGTGCTCCTTTTATTGTGGCCCGTGCGCGAACACCAAAACATCAACCCGCGTCTCTATATAGCTTCTTATCGTGATTAAACCACTATAATGGGCTATAAACGTTTTTCCAATAATACAGACATTGTTTAACCTGGAGTCGCACCATATATTAAATTTAAGCTTTATTACTATAATATTGGGTTATAATTAATTGATTAAATCTGCAACTTAATTTTGCCAAGACTTAATTGAATCTAGAGCCTCTAGTTAGCTTAGGAAAAGGAGCACCTTTTATGACGGCGCATGAGATAGTAAGAACTACGGTAGACTTATTAATAGGTTAGGTATATAGGTAAATAAGAAGTTAATAACGTAATAATAACTAGTAGAGTAGTTGCCTAATAGATTAACTCTAATTATATTCTAAGATTTACTATAAAGAAGAGAAACTATCTATAAAGACCATGTATCCTTAAATATATAACTCCTCCCTATAGTAAAGGGTTTAGTATAATAAAGCCTTATAGTAGGAACTACGGCAGACTTATTAATAGGCTGGGTATATAAGTAAATAAGAAGTTAATAACGTAATAATAACTAGTAGAGTGGTTGCCTAATAGATTAACTCTAATTATATTCTAAGATTTACTACAAAGGAGAGAACTATCTAGGTAGGGACTATGGTCCTTTAAATACAGAACCGTACTTTTAAGAAATCCCCTTTATACGTAAAATATATATTATATAATAATTCATTGCTTAACGTCCGATTTGGATCCCTATTAGGCCTACGCGGACTACTCCTTATTTATATATAGGGAGAAAACTCTATTTAAGAAAAATGAGAAAACCCCGTGATCCATCTCCCCGCCTTTTAGGACTCGCCTACTTAGCGCCTATAAGTTACCTATGGTGCTCTTCTACCTTACTTTTTGACCTCCTTAGGAACCACTGCTGCCGTAACAAGCCTACGGATGCGCTAGTATCGCAAACTTAACTCTACTACTGTAGAGTTATTAGGGGGCGCCTGCTTCTCGCCCCTTTGCCTTCTATTACCATTTCCTTTGCAACCTAGAACTGGTCTAGTACATTTTAGCTAATAAGCTACTGGGTGACCGCCTTAAGACCTTTTTATATTGAGAGTAGTGTATTATAGTTCTCTATGCCAGCTACTAAGAGTATTGCTTCTTAGTTGGTGCGTAGGGGGCATAACAGTATTATATATTTTGGTGTCTGTCTTAGCCAACCACATTCGCATCTTAGGCTACCTACTGGGACACCTACCCAGTGGAGCCAATCTTTTAGACCTATTATTCCTGTTCTTAGAAGTGTTGCTATTGTATTTTCTGCCTTTATTAGGCCTTCTTAGAGCCCTTAGGTATTTACCCCCTATAGCGTTAACTATACTACGGCTTAGGTTCCTCTTATCTAAGACAGCCTCTATACCTTTAACTCCCATACACCTCTCCAGTGTTGGTCTAACTAGTATTGTATTGCGGTGGATGGTTTCCTAGTGCTCTTTTATGCTCTACTTTGGCTCCTTTCTTTCTCTTACTATTGTCTTTACTAGTCTCTTACGCGTCTCCCTTCCTCCTCTATATAGGCCTAGGCCCTAATATAGCACTATTCTTCTTCTACTTTCTCTACCTGTTTCTCTAATATCTCTTCCCTACTTTAGGGTTATTGGTTTGCTCTCCTGCGGGGTACCCTAAAGTTGCTCCATAGTTTATTTAGGCGTGTCTTAATATACTTTATAACATTAGAGTTGCGCTCCCTTTATACCCTTTATATTACAGCGGCTTTAATATATAATTATAGGGGGGGGATATTAGCTTCCTTCTTAAGCAGTACTATGGCCGTTCGCTTATACCCGCCTATTATGCTCTAGAGGTAAGCTGTTTAGACCTTTTAGAGTGGTTTAAGGAGTGATTTAGGGGGGCCTTTCTCGGTTTCTCCTATGGCCCAAATACTGGATCCATACGTTATAGTTAGCCAGACAACTGCTGTGTATAGTAAGCGTGACCTCTAGAAGTATAGACCCTATATAGAATTGACGATCTTAGATATTACAATATACTATACTTAGCCCTTGCGGGCCGCTTATACCGCATATACGCTCCACTAAAGCTTACTATCTACCTATACTTCTAATACCCTTAGGCCTTAAACTAGTTAACCCCTAAAGCCTTAAATATAAATTATATACTAGAGATCTGCAGATTAGTTGCGTTTTCTTATAAAATAGATTAGCTAGTATTCCTCCTGAGAATTGGACTCTATATTATCTTGCCTATTCTATATAGGTATTATAAGCTTTCTCTAGTGTTCTGCAATTCTCTACGGCTGTTAAACCGTATATAATTAGGTTTATATCGTTAACAAAGCCTATCCCCTAGGTCGCCCCTTCCTTAAAGGAGTTAAGTAGGTTACTTATAAAAAAAAGGAAGAGTATGGGCAAGAGGGGTAATCCTTATAGTATTTCTGTTGCAACTATAATAGGGGGGCTCTAGTATCCGCTAAAGACTAGAGATATTTCTTTCCGGCCTATAAACCTTTAAATAAATTATATAATCCATTTTAGGAAGCCCTTTACCCTAAGGATATATAGGAGGCGCTCGTGGGGTACGTTATTATAGGCACCACTAATATCTAAGCTAAGCATTGATACTATAAAGTCCCTTCGCATCGCCTATGCAGATTTAATAGTGGCAGCGAGTAGCGTAAGTGCTAATAGTGTTAAGCGGTTCTTTCTTACCCCTATTTAACTTTATGGTAGTAGGGTGTGTTTCTTAGCCGTATCTACTATGCGGTCCGTTATTACCCTTTCTAAGATCTTGCTAAGGGTGTTTTCTAAGGCAATAGGGCGGTAGCTTCCTAGGATTAAGTAATCTGCTTTACCTTTTTTTCGTAGAACAACCGTCGTTATAAACCTTCCGAGTCGCGAGTAGTAGCCTATAGCAAAGCATACTCTAGCTATATCTGCAAGCTAAGGTGCTATAAGTGGTCTATAGGACTTTAAGGCCTTATTTAAAATTCTATCTGGTCCTAGTGCTATATTATTTAAAAGGCGGCTAATAGTTCTGGCCATTTCCTCTGTTATTATATTGCTGTTAACCTACAGGCACGTTACCAGTGTTTTACCCGTAATGTCACTAAGGTCTACTAAAGCCGGTTAGAGGAAGAACCTTTCTATAAGGATCTTTACCTTCTTATCGTTGTTATTAGTGGCCTATGCTTCCCCTACTCTTCGTAAAGGTGGTAGATATAGGTCTTCTGCTAGGCGCCCTACCTTTTTTTTTTTTACCCATTTTGCTATGGCCTAAAGGCCCTTATTATAGGGGAGGCTTAGGTTAATAGTGTGCTTATTTATAAACCGTCTTTAGTTGTTTCTTGCTTTTTTTTTAAGGGTATTTTTTAACTGGTTTTTTATGTCTTTGTATTATCTCTCGTCTTTAGGGTTATGGCTGCTTATATATTTCCTTCTTACTTATCGTTAGCTAGTAATAAGGACTGCGTATTATACGGACTATATATATCGCGTATAGGGGCCCGGTTTTAAGACCGGGCAGTGCTCTTTTAGCCTATTTTTAATTGCTGCCTAGATCCTTTCTAGTCTTTAGTTAATTTCTTCTAGGGTGGCCAATAAGCCTTACTTGTTTAGTATTGGGTGGATTTCTTCTAGGTCTTAAAGTTGTTATTTAACTATATTAAGGAAACTGTCTATTTTAAGCTTCCTTATTATATATCTTTTCCTATTTAGTTGCGCCTTAATATCCAGATCTAGCTGTATCTAAATAGGGATATAGTCTATAGCGAGTGCCTATTCTTCTTCGGGGTTATACCTTTTAAGTCTCTGGTATAGGCCTTCGTCTATAAATATAAGGTCAATTATACTTTTAGCGGTGCCTCGTTGCCATATAATTGCTTCTAGGGGGGTGGCCAGCTTAAGGCCCTAGATGTCTATAGCTCTTAGTAGGCACTCTGCCTATCGTTCAGCAGCAATATAGATACCCCCCCACTACGGGTGGTAGAGGTTTATATCTCCTAATAGGATGGACTCTGTGCCTTTAGTTTCTAGTAAGCTTATTACTAATATAATATTCTCTATTTATAGGACCCCTTTGACCCTTAGGTTATACACATTAATAATTTATACCGGTCCCCTATATATCTGGATTATTATAACTGTAATATCTAGGTTAACTGCCTGCTATAACTATAAGGACAGGCTAATAGCCTTGCTAATTATAAAGCACATATATATAGCTGCTTTTGGTTTATATAGTAGCTAAAATCCTTAGGGGCAGTATATTAATTATATATAGGTATTGTAATACGGCTCTTATATAGTAAGGATATAGTATTTCTCTAGGTCTAGACTGTCTAGTAGGGGCCTTACGAGGCGGTGGTTTGTATTGCTGTAGTTATACTATATAATAGATAGGTGGCGGACCCCCGGCGAGGGTCCTTCGTCTCTTCTTTATTTCTCACTTTTTCTATTTCCACTTTCTCTAGGATATTTAGAACTTCTATCTCTTATATCTACACCCTAGTTGCTACTTATTTTATATAGAGCTTTCTATTCCTGTGTTTTGTGTTCCTACTAGCGCTTTTAAGTCTAAATCTATTATTAACTCCGGTTCTTCCCCTGATCTTACTAGTTAGCTATATACCCTTTATGGGTTAGCTACGAATGTTATATTTGCCGCGTTAAGTCTAATTCTTAATTGTCCTGGTCTTAAGCTTGCTATAGCTATCCATAAGGGTTTTTCTACAGGGCGTCCTCTCCCTTGTATCCCCTATAACCCTTAAGTCCCTATTTAGTCTAGTAATATCGCGCGGCGTTACTTTTGGCCCGTTAAGGCTTAGGATGGCTAGCCTAGCCCCCTAGTGTTAAAGGTAGGAAACAATAGAAAGGCACCTGTGTCCCCCTAGCTTATCACCTATTATTTCCATTCGTATAACCTAGCATACAGTTATTCCCGCAGCTGTTAAGCCCTTACCTTCCATCTCCTATATTTAATGCAGTCTTCCCTCTCCCACGCCTTATATATGCTTTAGTAGCAGTTTACGCATTTTATTTAGTCTTAATTTAAGTAGTGTCTTATATTATAGGGGCCTATATAGTAGCCGCAGCACACCTATACTACGCATATAGTTTAGGTGTATCCCTATTATACATAGCGGTAGCATTATTCTAGGCGTAGTCTATAGTTATAGAGCCTTATATTATATATAAGGCCATTTATAATTATTCCTTTTTAGATAAGGAGTTTTTGCATTCCTAGCGTGTGTACGCTAATAATAAGGGAGCTATACGTTTGTTTAGCGTCTCCCTAGTAGGTCTCTAGCGACCCTCGTGTCCTCTTATTGTTCTTATTATATACTTAATTTACATTTTCCTATTAAAGCTATTAGATTTAGGTAATCTCAAGACCTAGTATAAGGCGTTCCGTTTGTTTTACTATCTTATATATAGTTGCTGTATTGTCCGCCTAGCGTCCCTTTTTTACCCTAAGGCTTATGGGAACCGCTAGGACTTTAACTAGGTAATCTTTATAGAGCACCTTTATACCAATACGTTCTCCTAGCCTATCCCTTGCCCTTACGGCTCGCTCCTTTACCTATTAGTCCCTTAGGGTAACTCTAATGTCTCCGCTCCTAAAGTGTCGGACTATAATAGCGTTATAGACCTCTTTATAAATCTTTATAAAAACTTCTGTTTCTAATAGTCCCCTAAGCCCCTCTACTTTTTCTATATTTGGTTATATTATAATTATATACCTAGTTATTATCTTAAGGGGGGTAGGTTCCCTATGCTGTAAAAGCGTAACTACGGCGGCCTAGGTACGGTTCGCCGGTAGGGAGGGGTTTTATTTATTTTTAATTTTGCTTAGCTATTAGAGGATTTAATTAAGGGTTTGCTAAAGGGGCGCCTAAGGTTTACTAGACTAACGGAGCTATTCTGCTAGCTATATTAGTTTGTTATAGCTAACGGTTACTTCCCTATAATTAGGGATACTAAACGCGTCTAATAGGCTTTATATTTTGTTAGATGCCTTCTTAATAGAGGGATTTCCGCTTTGTGGTGTGGTATTCGCCCGTTCTTGTTATGGAGGGCCATTGCTAGGCGTGGTTCTGGCGGTCGCGCGCGAGTGCGAACCACCGTCGTTTGATGTGTGCCTCCCCTGCAATGCATGTATCTTAGGGGGATTCTCTAGGTGATTTTCAGGGTTCTTTTGGTTGGTTTTGGTCTTTTTGGGCCGGGTGTAGCAAGAGCTCCTTTTATATATATTATATATATTATACGTATATTCCCTTTATACACTACGTATACTATATATAACGTTATATAACCTTAGCTATTATTCCTTATTATATAGCTCTATTAGTTCCATTTTAGACTATACCTAAATTAACTAACTAGCTTCTTCTAACTCCTTTCCTAGTAGTTGTAATATTGTACTTAAAGCGTCTATAATACTATTTCCCTCCTCTTTATCTTCGTCCTTAAAGATTCCTAATATCTCTAAGTTGTTTACTAAAGGTATAATATCCGTCTAATTAATTTAGTTAATATTATTGCTTATTATACCTAAGGCTCCTTCCTCCTTATAGGCGCAACGTCGTGCTTATACTGTTGCTGCGATATTATCTCTTAATAAGATTATACTATCTCCGTATTCTCGCTATTTAAAAGAGGAATTAGTTTGCGTTATATTAGTAAGTCTATCTTTATAATAACCGTTTTTTGCTTAGAGTATACTAAAGCAAATATTTATTTATTTTATAACGTTCGCTCTATCTCTAATACTAAATATATATAGTTTATTACTCTAACTAGTTATCTAGTTCCTTAATTAATTTATCTTAAGGTTTTATATTTAATCTACTACCGCATAGCTAGATAGTAAACTATCTTAAGCCCTTACTAAATTAGAATGTTCTTATAATATAGAGCAGAAGGCTCTTAAGGCCCGTATTACGGCGTCCGCTTAGTTACTCCGTCTTAAAAAGGGTTATAAAAAGGGTTATTTTAAGAAGTAAAAACTTATAGAATAAGGTTTATAGGAACTTAGTAATAAAAGAATAGATTCTTTTCCAACTAAGAAGGAAATAGATCTAAATAGCTCGGCAACTACTCTTCTTAGGTCCCCCTTAGGTAACTTATTCTTTAGTAATTCTTTTTTATTAATACTGCCTAACCTAATCTCTTCTAATACTCCTATACCTTTCTTATAGCGTTTTTTAGATTCTTTAGTAGTTCCTAGGTAGTCTTATTATAGCCTATCTACTTAACCTTATACTATATTTTATTATTAATATCCTTATAACTAATAATCTTTAAAACTTGCTATTTGTCTTCTTTTTATCCTCTATACATATCTACCTTATAGACTAGTAGCTTAATATTTCCATATGCTAGTTCTAGTATCGCGATATACTATATAGGGTAGATCTTTATCTTAGTTAGTAGGTTTAACTTAAATATAACTAGTGAAATTCTCTACGTAATTTTAAAAGGTCCTAGTCTAACGTAGTCTAACTTCTTACTTAGTTGTCAACTTTTAAAAATTTTATATAGTAGCTATACTTTATCTCCCTCCTTAAGATCTAGTCCCTTAGATCTCTTAGCATCATAGTACCTTTTTATTCTCTTTTATACTTTCTTTACTAATTCCATAAGGTCTGCATAAAGATTTATTAATATCTTTATCCTTTCTTTAGCTATACTACTTATTTTCTTAGCTTATATCTATAATTTGCCTTAAATAGTAATATGCCTATTCCTTTATATAGTGTTATATTATATATAAACTATATAACTGGTAATAACAATATCTAATTATTTTATACGTAATTAATATAATATCTTAAATACTATTCTAGCGTCTAATTTAATCTTTCTGTTTAACCGTCTGTTTGCAGATAATATATAGTAAAAGTTACTACTTTAACTCTTTGCTCCGCTAAAAATACCTCTTAAAATACTACTATAAATCTTAGATCTCTATCTAATATAATTTTACTTAGTGCTCTATATCTTATAAACACTTCTTTAATATAGATTTTAGCGATATCTTCTGCTAAGATTTCTTCTATGCATACTATAAAGTAGCCCTATTTAGTTAACTTATCCACTATTACTAAGATCGCGTTATAATCTTATCCAGTAATAGGATCTTTTAACTTTAGTAACTTAATAATAAAGTCCTATAATATGACCTCCTATAGCCTTTTTAGTATTTTAATAGGTTATAGCCCTTTATATAGCTTATACCTTATTAGTTTATTCCTTTAGCAATCTAGATACTCTTTTATTACTTTTCTTATAATATTCTAGATTCTATTAATAATATATTCTTCCTAAAGTCTTAACACTAAGCCTATTACTCCGTTATGTCTTTAAGTTATTCCCTTATAAAAATCTTCCACGAAATACTTTCCTATACTCTTTAGAATGTACTTTGCTTCTTAATTTATATATATATCTATCTATAGATCTTCTAGTTATACTTTTAAAATTCTCTATACTTAAAAGCTTTCTAGTATCTTATAGACTTTTTCTAATTTATTATCCTTTTAAGTTACTACTAGTTTAGGGTAGTTGTATCTAATCCATCCATCCTTATTTCTGTGTAGTATTGCTCCTAATAGCTTCTTATTATTTTATAGTTTAGCCTTTCTACTAAGTATATCTGCCCTCGCGTTCTTAGTTCCTTTAATATACTAAATTTTAAAATAGTATTCTATAAGTATCTCTGCCTATTTAACCTATCTCTAGTTAAGTTCTTTTATTATTAGGAACCCCGTTAGGTTTTTATAATCTATTTTAATTATAAATAGTTTCTCTACGCCTTATAAGAATACTCTCTATTCCTTAAGTGCTATAACTATACCTAATAATTCCTTATTATAAACGTCATAGTTTAACTTTAGTAGTGTTATCTTTCTACTATAGTATAATACTAGATGCTATATATCCTGGTACTTTTATAGTAAGTATACTCCTAATACGTAGTCTAATGCGTTTATTTCTACAACTATATCTAGTCCTAGTTAATAGATTTTAAGGATTAGCTCCTAGGTAAACAACTCCTTAAGTTCTTTAAATAGCTTCTTTTATTTGTTTCCCTATACCTATAGTTTCTCCTTTTTAGTAAGCCTAGTAAACGGTTTAATATTCTTTAACCATTATGTTATATACCTCCTATAGTAGTTACAAACCCCTAAAAATAACCTTAACTACATTATATTCTCTAGTTCTTGCTAACTTACTATAGCTTTAATCTTCTTTAGGTCTATACTAATATGACTTAGTTTAATAATAAATTTAACGAAATCGGTCTTCCTTATAAAGAACTCGTATTTCTTAATTATCACTAGCATCTATTCTTCTTATAGTCTCTTTAAGACCCGTTTAACGTATTCCCCGTATTTTTCCTTAGTTATTAAGTAGATAATAATATTATTAAGGTATACCATAACAAACTTATTAAGGTGTTCTCCTAATACACTATTAATTCGTTTCTAAAATATTACTAGTATATTTATTAATCCAAATTATATAACTAATAGTTTATATAGTCCTTCTCTTAATCTAAAGGCTGCCTTCTATTTATCGCCTTCCTTAATTTTAATTTAATGGTACGCCTATCTTAGATCTATCTTTATAAAGATTTACGCATTACCTATCTAATCCTAGATTTCGCTAATTAAGGGTAAAGGATACCTATCATTTTAAGTAATGCTATTTAACTGCTTATAGTTAATACATAGCCTAAGTTTCCTATTCTTCTTTAGTATGAATAATACTAGATAACCTACTAATAACTATAATGGTTTAATATATCCCTATAATAAGCCTTCTTAGATAAACTCTTTAAGTGCTCTTAATTCTTCTTTAGTAAGTTTATAGGTTAGAAAAAACCTTAAACTTATTTCTAGTTTTAACTCTATCTTATAGTCCTATACTATATAATCTACTAGCTTTTTACTTTTTAGGCTCTATAGTTTCTTACTATACTTATAGTATCTCTTTAATATATAACTTAAGCCTCACTTAGTCTCTTTATATATTACTCCGACTTAGTACTATACTAACTTAATTTACTATTATATTCTGCGGCGTTATATATCTTTAATATTAACCTACTCTATAATCTAATTAATCCTTAGGTTATATTCCTGTAATTAAGGTATTTCTAATACTGCCTTATCCTGTCCTAATAGTAGGATATTAAAAGACATTTTAATTCGTTTTCCTTTAATGGTTATCTAAATAGGTCCTATTTTAAGATTAATAATCCCTCCTCTATAGGCTATTAGATCTCCTAAAATTATAACTAATAAGTAAAGTTGCTCCTTCTATCTATAAGGTAATCCTATTCTTTTAATTACTATTAGTAAGATATAGTTTCGCATTACTCTACTATCTATTAGCGCCTTAAACTAATAATCTTACTATTTAATTTGTAAATTTAGGTATTATCCTTAAATTCCTTTAAGGGTTTAAGGCTCTACTATTAGCTCCCTCTAGTTTTATAGGCCTCTACTTTTCCTAACTATTAGCTGCTTAATCCTATTATACTTAGCTTATTCTTTAGCTAATACCTAGTTTGCTTTTTATCTTTAATATACTATAGACATATATTCTCTAGGCATTCCCACTACTATTATCCGTCTAAGTATTCTTCTATAAGGAATCTTTTTAGTTAAAGTATTAAGTCTCCTAACTCTTAAACTTCTATTAGATACTAGCCGTGTATATACTTAGTATATTTATACTATTGCTTATCTAGCGCCTAATATATCCTTATAGGGTATTTCCGATTCTTTTCTTTTAGATTTTTACTTATTTTATATATATTATCCACGCATATAATCCATAATAGCGTATAGTATGCTAGGTGCTTTAGGTTAACTCTTAACTTATTTTTATCTTTAAGTTTAAACCTTTATTATACTAATCTAAACGTTATAACTTTATTTATAGGTATTAAGATACGTTACTCGCTTCTCTAGTCCTCTAATTATTCTTTTAGATTCTTTAACATTATAATTAAGGCTCCTTTAATATAAGTTATGGCCTTCTCTATAATTGGGTAGTCTTAAATAACTTATTTATCTAACTATATATAGAAATCTTCCCACTTATTATTATGTCGCTGCCTATACCACTTTTAGTATAGCTATTAGAGTATATACAGCTTATCCGTAACAAAGTATCTTCTTATTATTATGTTATAACAACCTTTTATATATCGTTCTTTAAACCTAGTAAGGATCCCTAAATCTTCTTTATTTTCCAGTTTAGTAAGCTACTTAGCTCTTAGTATGCCTGCCCTAGGCCTATTAGTAATTCTTTATACGGGTGCTCTGTCCCTTATACGCCCTAGTATACTAGATCTTTTATCTAGTTTCTATTCTTACTATACGATAATTCTTTATCTAAACTCTTTTATAGTTTCTTTTGGTTTACGTCTTATAGATAGATCTTTAAAGTTTTCTTACTTTTTAATCTTAGTATTAACATTTTAATCCTATTGCTAAGCCTTACCCCCAATTTCTTTAATGGTCCTTATTCTATTATTAAAATTTTAGTCCTATAAGATTTTTAATCCTAAGCTTACTTCTATCTTAAGTTTAGCTTTAGCCTTAGTTTAACTAGGCTTTACTAGTGTTCTTATCTTATTTTAAGAGTCTTAAATCTTACTTATCTTGTCTTAAGAATCTTATACCTTTAGGAAACTTCGTCCTAAGCTTATTTATATATTACTAAACTAAGCCGTTACTCTGCTCTATTGGTTATTGTCTATTATAGGTCCTTAAGCTTACCTTATCTTGTTTTAAGAATCTTAGTTATCTTATATCTTATCTTAAGAATCTTAAGCTTTTGGCCTTTTGCCTTTATTAGGTACTAAAGTGGCTTACTATTTTACTTCTCTTATGTTTTATAAAGCGATAAATATTATATCTAGTGGGGTCTTAATCCCTACTAATATTCCCTATTCTATAGTGGAATTATCCTCTACCTCTTATATAACATCTCTAAGGTCTATATACTCTTAGTAAGCTACCTTTATTACCTTATTATTATAAAATATTTTACCTATATTAAATTTATCGTCCTTAATATCCGATCTGTGAACTAGTTCGTTGGTTTCTCTATATTTTACTAAGTATGGCTTTTATAGCTAATAGCTTACGCTATACTTAGCGTCCTTATAAATTTGGTATACATTATTATAATAAAATGCAAAACTTTTAATTAAACATTCTTTTGTTCCTTATAGTATATTATTATCCCTCTATACATATATATCGTCTACTAGTCTTATTTCTTTTACTATATAGTAACTTTAACCACTTCTACAGTCTTTAATATAATAACCCTATTTTTCGTAATTTATATAAGCTCCTTTTTTAAACTATTTTTCTTACTATAGAGTCCGCCTAAACATTTTCTACTGCTAAGATCCCTAATTTGGCCTTTGCTCCTTAGACCTTTAATTACTTAATCTTTATCCTCTAGGTTTCCATAATTTCTTATTTTATCTTTTAGATTCTTTAGTACTACTTAGGTCTATTAGCTCTGCGCTATACTATAATTTCTAGCTTAGCTTTAGTTATTGCGTACTTTATACCTTATATAACTATAGAACTCTATCCTAGCCTCTCTTAGCCTAATTCCTTTAATAGATCCGATTATTAATCTTAATCGCTTAATCTATTAGTTCCCTTAGGGTTTCCATATCTTCTATTAGGATAATTACGTCCTAGACTTTAGCCTTAAGTTCTTACTTATACTGTGCTATAAGCACCTTATTATTCCACTCTATTTATATTACTAACGTCTAGAACTACGTTATATACTTAATTACTAAGGTTTGTTGCGTAATATCTTAAAGTTTTCTTTTTATCGTAGTTACTGCCTCTAGGTCTCTAAATATTTATATAAGTTGCTCTATAAACCCCTCCTAGCTTATAAATATAAACCGCACTTCTTAATTAGTAGTTGTTATTTCGTTCGCCTATATTTCCGTAAGGTAAGGCTTAAACCACTTAAATGCTTTTTCTAATAGGAATAGCCCCGCATATGCTATTCGATCTATAGGTATTAGCAGCTTTACTCCTTCTTACGTAACCTTAAAGTGCATTTATATAAGGAATCCTTTAAGTTTTAATCTTTCCCCTAAATACCTTTTAATTAATAGTAACTTAATCTTTACTACTCCTATCCCATTAATCCTATTTTCTAGCGTTATATTATTTTCCATTAACTAGTTAACTATCTTTTATAATTGTCTGACCGTTATAAGTTGCTATAAGTTAGTATCCGCCATATTGGTGTCGTTCCCTAATCTTAAAGTAGTTGCCGCTGTTAATAGCGTTATAGTGGCTGCTTTTAGTAGTATGTTATTTAACTTTGTTAATACTATAACCTTAGTAGTAAATATATAACGAAGCATTATAGCAGGAACTACGGTAGACTTATTAATAGGCTAGGTATATAGGTAAATAAGAAGTTAATAATATAATAATAACTAGTAGAGTAGTTGCCTAATAGATTAACTCTAATTATATTCTAAGATTTACTACAAAGGAGAGAGCTATCTAGGTAGGGACTGTGGTCCTTTAAATACACAACTATACTCCTAAGAAATCCCCTTTATATATAAAGTACGTGTTATACGTATTATATATACATTCCCTTTATATACTACGTATACTATATATAATGTTATATAACCTTAGCTATTATTCCTTATTATATAGCTCTATTGATTCTATCCTAAACCGTGCCTAAATTAACCAACTAGCTTCTTCTGACTCCTCTCCTAGTAGTTATAACATTGTACTTAAAGCGTCCGTAATATTTAGTACGTTATTACACTAGTACGTTAGTATATCGCATTCCTATATTTTTACGTTTTTACGTTCCAAACTTATAATATAACTAGCCATATAACTTGGCTACCCCTTATCCTATAGCTTAATTAGTTCTAGTGCCTCCTATACTATCTTAACTAACCCATTTATATCCATTTTTAGTAGTCGCACTACTGCTAATAAAATTCCGTAATAATAAAAATATTAATACTAAAGAGGCGGCCTAACTATATATCTACTAAATTTATAGATTACTAGATACTATTATATTAGACTATAGGCCGTAGTTTATATTAGCCTTCTAGAACGAGTTTACCTAAATTTTAAAGATTAGGCTAAAGCTTTCTATAGTATACTACCCCTAGATAAACGGTTAGACGGAAATTATAAATTAATACTTAAACTAGATGTTAGGTGAAACCTAAGTAGATAGCTATATAGCTACGAGGTACAGGCGACCCGCAGGCAACTTGCCTATAAGGTATGTGCGCTACACGTACCTATAGAAACCCCTTACCTCACACCTCAGACTCCTCCTTCTCCCTTAAGGATTTGTCTCTGTCTATACAATATACCTATTGTTCTATCATTGGACTCCCTATCTACATCCTTACTTACCTTAGCGAGCTCAGACGTGATTTTTTAGCTAGCATCGGAATAACCTACGCCGTCTTCCGAATTGCAAAATCACGTCTGAGAGGCTTTGGCGAGTTTTGTTAAAAGCATAAGCAAAAATCTTAGTTTTAGCAATTTTGTACGGGGATTTCCTCTACAATATAATAAAATAAAGTCTTTAAAAGTTCATAGATATATCTTAGGTGGCTACTTTATATACTAACTGCTTTAGAATTATAATATCCCCTCCTGAATCTGAGATTAATTTCGTTAAAGTTAAAATTCCCGTTGTTAAAAGCATAAGCACCTTTACGTACCCTTATATACGGGCCCACGTAAGGTATAAAAAGCCTAAAATCTCATAATTTATAGAGCTAGATCTCCTGAGTAATTTAATATAATTTTTACCTTAAAATACGTTATAGGGAGATTAATTAATTTTGTTGGGGTTTATAAGTTTTCCTTACAAAAAAAGCTTATGCTTCCATACAAATCTCGCTAAAGTCCCTCAGACCAAGAAATCGATCAAATATCCGAAGGAGTTTAGCGCGCCAGCGCAATCGATTTCTTAGTATAAGTCCACTGAGGTAACATCCTTACCTTATATTTAAATCCTTACTAATCCCTTTAGGAGGATAGCCGGTTTAATTTCCTACGATTTACAATGCCTCCGAAGACAAGATTAACGCCTATACTTAACGGTAATACGCCCGCGATATAACGGCAAAGCGCCTTAGCATCTAGTGTAGACGAAAACACTAGCAGCACACCAGCAGAATCTAAGCCACCTTCTAAATCTTAAGATTAGATATCTATAAACGCTAGAGACTAGTTTAACTTATATACCTAGGCTTAATAGGAGCTTAATAAGGTTACTAGCGTCCTACCAAATACTACTAACCTAAAGGAGCTAGATAAGCTGGCTAATAAAATAGCTAACTTATAGAGCATTATTAATTTAATAAAGCCCTTCCGTTATCTCTTTAGCGAAGAGTATAAGTTACGTAGCAAACGTATATAATAAATAAATCTTAACGCCCTAGTTAAGAAGTTACCGCCTAATATTAGTAGTACTATTTAATAGAAGTTTAACTGGTGGATTACTGCAATTAAGAATTAATTTAAGATCTATAACACTAACTATAACTATAAGCGACGTACGCGCTAGGCCATTAAAGGTTTTATAAAAGAGAAGACAGTTACCTAACTAGTATATCGCTGTCTAGGCGCTAAAGATAAAGGTCCTCTACTATAAAATAAACTTAAGACTATAGTCTAAGACTAGATTAAGAACCCTATAGTAAGACACTTTAAAAATGCTACTATGTACTATATAACTGTAATAAAGGAGAACTAGAAGTTTAATACCTTTTTAGCCCGTATATATAGCTTAAAGGACCTCTTCTTATACACCCCTTTTATTAACCCTAATTAAGAGGTAGACTTTTAGTTCTCGCGCCTCCCAATCTACCTATAAGTAGAGCTCTTCCGCCAGAACTTCGCTATATAGGTAAAAACCACTAAAGACCTCTTTGCAGAAATCCGCTATATAGAGTAACTGCTCTACACTATAAAGCTTGCAAAAGACCGCGTAGCTAGCAGCGGCAGATCTTTGCGTTTAAAGTATAGTTATAGCATAGGCTCCGTAGGGTTAGGCTTAAAGGACGGAACCCTAGAAAGGCGACGCTTTCCTAACTAAGCTCTAGGGGAGACTACTTAATAGCTAGATAGCTCTAAGGACCCCCTAAACGCCGGCGCTATAAATATAAATTGCTAAATAAACATAGGCAGTAACCATAAAGAACACTAGCGGTAAACCGCTATAAATAATGCCTAACTATTAGGTAGCAGGTCCGTTTATAACCAAAGTCCTTTAACTAGGGTCCTTTAACTAAGGTCTATAATCTGCTAGTAACCCACTAGTGACTTACTAATAGTGACCTATACTAATAGCTTATATATTATTCTACGTAGAGTATCTAGTAAGTGTGCTAGATATTATATAAGATTAGGATAACGTATACCCTAAACGTATATTATATATAGGACATTGCGACCTAATATTAGATGCTAAGACTAGGATACCGTATACCCTAAATGCATATTATACGCAGGATATTATAACCTAATGTTAGATTTGGATACCGTATACCCCTAAACGTATACTTTACGCAGGTGTATCGCGACCTAACGCTATATAGGGAGAAAAGGAACGTATTATGGTACATATTGCAATAAATACGCCCTAGGGCGAAGTCCGCCTACATACTTAATACGATAATAGGTACTAAATTAACCCTTAACGCTATATAAAAGTTACAGGTTATAGACCTTATAGGCGGTCCTAGTACTACTATACTAATAACCTAGCGCTAGCGGACTAGAGTATCCTGCTATTCTTATTAAGACTTTAACTAACCTAATGGCGCTAGACCCTTAGTCTAGGCAACGGTCCCCTATAACGACCCTACGAGCTACCTTATTAGTACTAACTTTACGCAGAGTCTCGTGCTATAGTAATAGTAGTAGTAGCTACCTTAGCCGAAATAGCTTACGGAATACCCCTAAGTTACTAGTCTATCTATAGAGTATAAGGGACGCCTTTATACACTCTATACGCGACTACCTAGGGGCAAGTTCCTGCTAGTAATACTTAAGGACTCCTAAGGCATAATAAGGTCTAGCCTTATTAAGGACCTCCGTAAATACCTAGGTACTATAATACCTACTAATACTTAAATCGCACCGCTATACACCTTATAGTAAGCTGTAGCCCTTAAGGCCCCTATATAAGCCTAGCGGTATTACTTACTTAACTCTATTACGGATCTCCCTAAGTCTAAGACACTTTCTTATCCTTATAGACCGTTTTATAAAGCTAGTGTGCTACTACTTAGCCTTATAGCTAAAGTATAAGCGAAAGGCAAGTACTGCTACTGCTAAGATACAGCCTATATTAAAGAAAGGTAGAGGATATCCTAAGGGATTAAGGAATAAGCTAATGCTTATAGTAAGAGTTGCGGTATATATATGGGGTGAAGCTTAATTCACCAATATCCTATATAAGCCACACTCTACCGCAACCTGGCGACTCGCAGGCGACTTGTAGGCGAGGCTACGGCATACCGCTGGTGACCCTAAAGTAATTAAAAAGTACTCTCCTAGGCCTAGACCTAGTTTGTTACTTTATACTACCTTTATAGACTATTTATATATTAGGTAATAGGTCTGTCTAAAACTAAGGTCCTTTAACCGGGGTTTACAACCCGCTAGTGACCTACTAGTAATAACCTATACTAACGACTTATACTAGATAGGTCTGTTTATAACTAAGGTCCTTTAACTAGAGTCTTTAACCTACTAGTAACCTATTAGTAGTGACCTATACCGACGACTTATATTGTCCTACACCCGTCTAGGACCGGGGTCCTTTAACTAGGGTCTACGACCTACTAGTGACCTGCTAGTAGTGACCTATATAGACAACTTATATACTATTTTATATATATACTATATAGATAACGCATAAGGCTAAAGCAAGGGTTAGTGGTGGATTTAATAGGTATATAGCCTTACTATCCTAATCTGGCTGTATATAAGTAACCTATAACCTACCTATAAAGTATATACGGCGCTACGCCGGTATAGCGTAAGGCTAAAGTAAGGGTTAGTGGCGGGTTTAATGGGTATATAGCCTTACTGTCTATAAATCTAGCTATATATAAGTAACCTATAACCTACCCGCGAGGTACTAGCGACCTACCTATATAAGCGAGCTTTTGGAATATTTTATATCTACTAAATTTAGGCGATAGTATTAAGCTACTAGCTCTACCTATTAAATGGACCAATTAGGATTTTTTATACTAGGCATGCAAAATCGCTATTAGCTCGGTAAAATGCAGGGAAGTCTTAGTAAGCTAAATCTAACTAATTAGATAACTTTAACCGGCGGTCAAAGTTCCTTAACATCTTTGCGCCACGCAAGTGTACTACCTGTCTCTCTATACGCAAAATTAGGACGCTCTTTCCCTTCTAATTTTTTCCCTCTAAAGGTTTTTATAGGGTTTTATTAAGGCCTAAGTATATAAAGGATCGGGGACGACCCTTTTTAAAGGGGGGGGCATTGTCAGGTGAAACCTAAGTAGATAGCTATGTAGCTGCGAGGTACAGGCGACCCGTAGGCAACTCGCCTGTGAGGTACATGTACGTGCGCTGCACGTGCCTATAGAAACCTCTTACCTCGTACCTCAGACTCCTCCTTCTCCCTTAAGGATTCGTCTCTATCTATATAATATACCCATTGTTCTATCATTGGACTCCCTATCTACATCCTCACCTCACACTAAAGACTTCGGTCCTTTATTAACTACTTTTAAAATAACTAGGGCGAACTACTACCCCTAATAGACTACGCCTAGGCAACCCTACCCTATAACTTTATAGGATTTGCACCTATCTAACTAGAAATAGGGAATTTACTCTAAATAAGCTTTAATTGGGATAGACTAGAAAAACCACGGACTATACGTAAGAAACTATCTTATAAGGAAGCCTAGTAATACGCTAAGCGCTTAGAAGAAGCCTAGATAGTAGCCTATATAAATCTAAAAAAGGCCTAAAAATTAATAGAATAACAGGTAAATAAGTATAGGCGCGAGCCTAACTTTACCGTAGGTAATATAGCCTAGGTTATAACAAACATCAGTATTTTATTGGGGTACTAAGATCCTAGAGGCCTCCTAGCAGGATTTTGATTTTCCTAATCGTCCTAATCGTCCTGACAGGAACCTCCTATCCTAATACGGTCCTGATGTGCTCCTGACAGGACCTACCATCCTAATGCGCTCCTGATAGGAACCCCCCCCCCAAGCGACACCCCCCCTAAGCAACATCTCCCAAGCAACACCCCCCAAGCAACACCCTCCCTAAGCGACACCTCCCCCCAAGTAACACCCTGCGTGCGCGACAGAGTGCTATCGGGTCCCCGCTATATTCCCGATAGCCTGCACGTGCCTTGCCAAGTATACCCTATGTAGCCGCCTTATTTCTTACCCTTCCTTCCTTACATCCTCCCTACCTAGGGAGGCACCAGAACGGCAGCCAGCAGAGGACCGTCGCCAGAACCAGACGACGACCGTTCGAACGACCAGCCAGCAAACACCACGAACGATTCAATCAATCTATCGATCGAATTGAACCAGAGCTTTGATATTGACCCGTCACCGAATCGAAGCAAGGCCTTCTAGGGAGGCACCCTAGACGACTACCGTTCAAATGTAATCAGAGCCTTCGATCGGGCCGACCCTTCCCCGAAATTGAATCAGACGCTGACACAGGCAGGCAGGCAGGCAGGCAGGTAGGTAGGTAGGTGGTTACTAGGCCTAGTTAGGAAATCAGTACACGGCCGGCGGATCATCGGGAACCGCCAATCGACGGTTTGGAGCCTCTGTGAGAGTCTTACCCCTCGTCTCCTCGATCGATCGCTTGACGCCCGAGTAGACACAGGTAGTAGGTAGGAAGGATCGATTTGGATTATTAGATAGCTTGAAGCATCCTGTATATAGAATAGGGCCTAAAATTCAACTGATTTTTACTATAAATACCGGAGTATTAATATAACGTAGGTGATAGGGTTATGACGGTCGGCATAGTTATGACGGTGGGGCCCCACCGCCTTCCTAATTAGGCTTACTGCCTGCCTAATTAATATACCAATAGTTATAACCCTATTACCTACATTAGGACTTTAAGCAGAGCTTTAAGCGGAGCCTTGAGTAGAGCTCCGAGCAGAGCCTTTGCAGAGCTTCGTACGGAGGTTCGTGCAGAGATTTTGCAGAGCTCCGTGCACGTCTCCCTCTGAGCTTCATTTGGCAGAGGTCGCAAAGCTCTACGGCTCTAGGCAGACGCAGAGCTTGCAACTCTATTAGGGCCTCCACAACGGCTTACAGAGGCGTACAAGATAGATATATCGCATAACGTAGGTAATAGGGTTATAATAGTCGGTATAGTTAACAAATTTCATCTATACGCAGTTTGATGTTCCAAACCATTCAAATGGGCATCTGGCAGAATTTTGAAGTTCCAAACTAGGTAGGCAGTAAGCCTAATTAGGAAGGCGGTGGGGCCCACCGTCATAACTATGCCGACCGTCATAACCCTATCACCTACGTTACCTTATTTTGAAATCTAGAATTTTTATTATCTTAATTATCATCCTGATTGTCCTAATTGTCCTAATTGTCCTGATCGTCCTGATCGTCCTGATCGTCCTGATCGTCCTGATCGTCCTGATCGTCCGGGGAGCCTCCTGACAGGTTCCTGACAGGAAACTACAAGGGGCCTTCATGAACGGGCTAACGCGAGGCACAAATCCACACGGCAACATCCGCAAATTACGCCGTCACCAATGAAAGCCTCGACACTTGGCACAGTCCAGTACTTGCGACCTGGATTTCGCCTATCCAATGAGGAGATTCCCTTGACACGCTTCGAATTATCATCGAACCATGCGGCAGATACAGTCCGAAAAGAGGTCAAATTCTGCAGATAAGGCTGGAGGGCTTAGAGCCCTCGAACCCCAAATTGGAAATCTCTAAAACCGAAGAAAGCCTTCCAATGTTGGCGCCCTACACAAATTGGAGCAAAAAGGAGGTAAATGACCCGGCGATCGCATTTGATCTTGCTTCCGTGTCGTCTTTTCTCCTTCATGGGAATGACAAACCTTCGATACCAATCAAGAGAGTCTTGAGGTGACATGATTACAATGCATTGCGCTGTTCTCCTTCTTTTCTTAGGTATTATGGCTCCCACTACAAGTGGCAAAAGCAATGGGACGGCTCCGACAATTACAGGACCAAGCAGTCGTAGGCCGTTCTACTCAAACAGTTCCATGGGTCTAAATAGTACAGCGGCAATAGTTGGAAACGAGGCCACAATTTCCGTGCCTCGATTTTATGAGGTTAATTGTAATGATGCAAAGAACTCTAGAGGCGTAAACCTGACCATGTTTATAGCTCGTCAGCAGTACCTGCAAAGAACATATCTCGGCACTTCAAACATGTCCAAAATCAACGTCGCAGCGGGATGCATGGCTGGATCTGGCCATGAGAGTCGCGCACTGCGTCAAGGACCTGTGAGTGTAGCTGTCCAAATTGTACTGCAATTTTTTAACGGCGCGCAGCTATAACACAGAATGCCACTCCTCAGAGGATTGGCCACATACGAAGGACTATCCTACCTACCGTACGTGGGTCCGCGACCGTCTCAACATGACAAAAATGACTGTTGAGAAGAAGGAGGATTGCGAGTATCCCGATTTCATACCTGTATGCACAACGAGCTTGGGTTGCGTCTCATAGTCACACTACTGACACTGTATGTCCCCAGATCCTCAATGCCGCTACAGACAAATATCTGCCAATCCTCAACACCTCCGACTACTCTCCCACGATCTGTGATTCATTGGCGGGGGAGGTTATGATTACTACGTCAGCACTAGCTTTGAGATGTTGCGTCCAGGGTTATGGTGTTGACGCAATTATAGTCCCGTGCAGTACGTGCGCTGCGCGCGCCAAAATCGATCTCCCAACGATATAGCTGCGTGCGTCCTTTCAACAATCGATGCAGTCACATGGATCAGTCTCGACTTCTTCATCTACGGTGGGCAAGACAAGAAATGCAAAACCGGCAGCCAGAGCTTCGCAGCCGTCCTGATACCCATGCTTATCACGTTCTTCCTAGAATTGGTCGGCTTTGCTGTCGACGTGTGGTTATGGAGGAGGAAATGCAAGAGAGAGCATGGAGAACCACCAAAGACATTCTCCTGGATAGGACTATGCGAGAAGCTCCTCAGAGGTTTTGGTATGCCTTTCTTGGTCGCATACGTTGTCTACCCTCGATCATTCGAAGCATCGGCTCTCGCGCTTGTCTCAATATTTATACTCAAACCTCGAGCCACGCCCCTGATAGCTATACCCGCGAAGAGGCTGCTAGGTACAGGATACGGGGCGCAGCTACTATTCGTGGACAGTCTGATAGCTGTTTCGGGGATATTCATTGCGGTTCTTGCAGGCCTAACCTGGATTCCCGATTTCGACTTTATATTCTCCGGACCACAGAGCGCAAGAACCATGCACATCGGATTGTGGATTACCTTTCTTCCACTGCTCGTCATCTATGTGATCTATAACATCTCCCAGGCCTTCTACCTCGTCTTCCTGGGCATAGGACTTCTGGTCTATTGGTTGACGCGAAATTCACGATTGCTCAAATGGGCATTCTCGATATTACTGTTCTGGTGGGGCCTCGTCATTTGCTTTGCACTCAGCCCTATCTTTGCCCTTTTCGAGCTCGGATGGTCAATTCACTGTAGTCGCAAAAAACTTAAAGGGCACGAGAAAGTCTTCCCTTTGGCAAAGTTCTTCGCGAAATTTTTCGACAGCGGATCCGGACATTGGTTGATGAGAATCGGAAAGCGGGCCTTTTACTACCCGTGGTGCATTCTAATGGTTGCGGTATTCGTTGGACGGTGGATGGCTTTGGTGAATCTGATGGCTATTGCTGGAGATGCATTTTGTCCGGCGAGTTGGACTGAGGCGGCAGTGGCCTATGTTTTCTTCACCCTGTTCATGATTGTTATACCGACGACTTTGCACTTCTTCGGGCTTTCCTTATAGCTTGTAAGATAGTCGAAGATCGTATATATGTCTGATCGGAGGAGTATAGTGTTACGTAAATTATCTATAGGTTTAGTTCCTGGTCTTTGCTGGTTTGTATATTGAAACATGCCGTTTTGACTGAACTAGAGTTCTTCGCTCCGTGGTATAAGATGCGCCTGTTCCGTACCCTCGATGTGGTTAGTGACACGACAGGAGATATCGCGTGTAAGGAGGGCTTCAGTAAGACTGCTTTGCCGTGGGAGATATCGCTGTGTTGGCGGTTTGGAGAGGCCGTGGACTGCCTAAGATTTAGGGAGGTTGTGTTGAACGGACGATCAGGAATGAGAACTCTGTTTATTAAAGAGGGCTCTAGAAGCTCTCTTATATACATCAGGTAGGTCCAGGGGTCCCAACGATGAATGAATGAATAAATTGACTACTTATCGCATCGTATTCATAAGAGAGCCGATTTATCGCGATATGAATGAATAATCGCGATATTGCATATGGAGGCTGTATCACCGGTCTTGGCATAGTGTCATAGAGATTTGCTGTAGTCGATATTGTTTTAGAGTCCTCTACTCCCCCCTCTTATTGCTTGCCATCTACTCTTGCGTATATATTTAAACAAGCGGCGTACAATTAATACTATATATACACCTCAGTATCCTTTTACTACACTACAAGGCTTTAAGCTTCCTACATATATTCATAAGCTTATGAATAATTCATTCATAAGGATTTCAAAATATTCAATCATTATCACTGCTTATGAATGAATATATCGTTAAGAACCAATGGATAAAATTATCGTTGGGACCCCTGGGTAGGTCCAAATACAATGACGACGACGTCGTCATTCAGTAGGTCATAGTTAATGGAAACAGGTAATGAGACGTTCGATGAGACATACGAACTCAAGATACGAGACAACTGAGACATAGTTCGTATAGACGATCTAGGTCGTCAGACAGTATTACGATGGTGGTAAGGAACTCCGATTCAGGTCGACAGGTTGGAGTGGGGAAATTGCTAGTGGTAGAAAGAGGGAACGATAGGATATTTTCCTGCCATAGAACACTTTAGTAAAGCTTGCGCTCGAATACTGACTGAGTATGTTCTTTCATCGTACTTTTACTGGTATCAGGGACCTGGACTTTATCGTCTACACTTCATCGTCCTCTGCCCGTATAAAATGACTTTTGTCAAGTCGGAACGAGCTCCACATCGAACAAAAACTGAGATTTGGTCATGAGCAGATGAGACTAAGTCTCGAACTGAAGGAAATTGCGGAGCAGGTATCTCGCGCCGTTGACGTGTACATCGACGACAAGCTGTCCCGTCTCGAGTCAGTTCAAGACGACGATGACCTGACAGCTCGTGTACGAGTGTCGACCGTAAAATGAGGTGTTAAAAGAAGGACTCGTGTGTAGATTAAACTACGAAGAAAGGGGACTATATATATACATGAAATAGGTGGCGAAGGCTGACGTCGACAATGACGACTGTTACGCCATTGCCACCTCGATCGACAACGAGACATCCTGCGCCGAAAAGCAAATGGCACATTCCTCTGGGTCGCACTTGTTGTCCAGGAGCTTGAGCGGCCGGAGAGCTGGGATCCTTTACAGGTAGTAGACGAAGTGCCCACAGACTTACACCAGCTGTACGATCGCATGGTAAATTATTCAACAGCTTCCAAAAAGAAACGCAGAGGTTTGCCGGCTTATATTTTCTATTGCTACTGTTGCATATCGTCCACTTCACCTAGCTGAGATAGGCAGCTTGTGCAGAGCACCAGGGCAGATTTCGGCGTTGACAAAAAACGTGCGAAAGATTGTGGCCATGTGTGCTTCGTTCCTTACCGCCCGAGAAAATCAGGTCTAA